>NC_056631.2:50916620-51044120 GCF_002870075.4 Lactuca sativa | reverse complement strand
TCAGAGATACCTATTCACTCCTCGTCCTCAACATCACGTTTCGTAAGTTCATAATTTCATCATTCGATTTATAAAACTCCCGATTTGTCTAACGAGTTTTGTCTTTCCAGGTACAACTGCCGATGATTTGTTCCCTCTTTTTGATAAGTATGGAAAGGTTGTTGATGTTTTCATCCCTAGAGATCGCAGGTAGAGTTTTTCCCCAATTTAATGTGAAATAATATGATTTATCATTTTTGTGGAATCTCGCGTTTGTAATTTTCTTATGTGACATTTTTCATACACCGAATGGCCGAAGTGGTTGACAGATTTCTACTTTTGGAACATATACGGCAAAATGCAGAATTAGCAACCGGACTTTTGTTTATTTGTTTGTTATCCTTTCAATTCTTTCTATTATAACATAAAATTTCATTGCTCTCAAAGAAAAACCTACTTATATAATTACACTTACAGTTTTTTGCTTTTAAAAGTCTATCTATTTATTGCAAGAAAAAGAAAGTTGCTTAAAATTCATTGCAAGGAAAATTGCTTTGTATCGGATAACAGTGTTATTTTAGGTATAATTTCTAAAGAACAATGCTTTAATAGGAAGAAATGAACCTAGGATGCTATACTACACAAGTCTGTGAAATGTACTCACACTCTCTAGCATTTAACCCAAATCTATTGTTAACTTTCCCATAATCTATTTTGATTCTGTTATGAATTGAACATTTTTTTTCAAATTATATAAGATGTATCACATCTGAAGCTGCATATGCGTTTGAAACAGGAGAATGTACAATTCCATTATTTTCTGCTTCTATTCCCCACCTTTCCTTTTGTTTAAACTTCTTAGAACAGAATCATAATTGTCTAGGTATATTTGACTTAACTTGGTGTGTAATTCCTGTGTTCCTTATAGGACTGGGGATTCTCGAGGCTTTGCCTTTGTTCGATATAAGTATGCAGATGAAGCCCAGAAGGCAGTGGACAAGCTTGATGGTGACAACTGAATTTCTATTTCTTCTAAAGAATCCATTTCATAAATAAAAAAACAATCTTTTCTTTTTCTTCTTACATTTATGCCATTTCTTCAGGAAGAGTTGTTGATGGCAGAGAGATAATGGTTCAATTCGCCAAGTATGGGCCTGATGCTGAACGAATGTGAGTCACACTCACTTTTGTTGCTATTCATTCCATTCTATCGAACTATAAATTAACAAATCTGTTACTTATTTTCCTTTAGTCATAAGGGAAGAATACTTGAACCAGCTGAGAAGCTGAAGGGAAGATCAAGGAGCCGAAGTCCAAGACCAAGGTAAAAAGACTCTTCTTTCTTCCATACAAACACACCCTTTTCTTTCTTCATCTTAATCATAAACTGTTCATGTAGTTCAAGGCATAGAGATGACTATAAGGACAGAAGAAGAAACCGAAGCAGAAGCAGAGACAGATCTGAACACGAGAGGCATCGAGGAAGGGATCGATACAGAAGCAGAAGTCGAAGCAGAAGCAGAAGCAGAAGCCCTGAATATCGAAAAGAGCGCAGCAGAAGAGGAAGATATGAAGATGAAAAGGGTAGAAGCAGAAGTCGATCTCCTATCAGAAGCAGATCTCCTATCAGGTATATACAAATGTTATGTTTCTTTTTCTATGGGATAAGTGTGTTTGAAAATGTTTATATGGGATTCTGTTATGTAGAAGCACTTCCCCTGCCCGATCGCCTGCCCGAAATAGTGTGAGCCCTCGAAGGAGTAGGAGTGCATCTCCAAGAAGAACACCTTCAAGGAGCAGAAGTCCAGCAAGGCGTGTTGAGAAAGATCGGTCGCCTACTCCAAAAAGTGTTTCCCCTCGTGGGAAACCTGACTCTAGAAGCCCATCACCACATCGTTCTGATGCTGATGTGAGTATTTTTTTTTTTAAAATACTTTATTTGGTATTTGAGTTTTTTCAGTGATGCTGATTGGTTGGATTTTGTTTTACAGGAATGAGAATTGGAGATGCATGTATGGACATGAAATCGAGAGCAGTGTTCTGTTTTGTGAAAACTCATTTCCTGATGCTTAATTTGAAGGTTAATTTTTTTTTATCTGTTTGTATCCCTTTTTTTTTGCATACTTTGGATTTCTTGCATCTAAGATGTTTTCAACTGTTGGGAGTTGATGTTATGTGAAGGGTTTTGTTTTTGGATGTTTTTGGCTGTGTTATTACTTATTATTATTATGCATGCATATTGATTTGGGAAACTGAAAATTTTTGATTGCACTATATAGATAGAGTATGTGTTGCTGTTGATGTTGATGTTGGTGAGAACTGGTGCAGCAGTGTTTGGTTTGCAGTTGGTAAGAGTTGAACCTTTAAATCCTGAAGTCAAACTAGGATTTTGACTAATAGAATGAATATACTTTTTTTTTTTTTTTTCATATTTCTTACTATTGGTTACTTTGTTTTTGGGACATAAAAGGGAAAGGGGATGATGGTTGAAGTTGATATTGCTGCTATGCTGTTGACACGTCATGCCTGCTGAACAAAAATCCTAAAAATTTTAAGGTTCTAAAATTAAAATAAGAACACATATGCTCCCCTAAAAATGGGCTAATCTGATGCTAGTGAAATGGTGATATATACAGTAGTTGAGGTCGATGATTAAGCTGTCAAGTGATAGGCACGTGTTGGTGCTGTGTTTATAGATGCTGGTGAATTAAGGTTAATAATCAAATCTCATAAATCTTGCACCTCAAATTTACCACTTTTATGTGTGTGTGTGTGTTTTATGTGCTTAACATGTGTTGAAAATGCTACAACTTTCTTTTAGCTTTTATTGGAGTAACAGAATGAGGTGTTGATATTCTGGAAATAAAAATCAGTATTATGTCTTTCAAAAGTATAATTAAAGTGTAAGTCTTCGTATTTATGTTGCACTTGTTTTGGAATTTTTGCATTTTTATAAATTTGAAGAAATAAAGTTTTGAAGAATTTGTATTTGATTTTAAAATACAAAAAAAAAAAATCATTATTTTATGAAATGTTTGTTACTCTGTCGTTAGTGTTTGTCTATGGTGAAGATAATTCCATATTTCAGTTAACAAATTTATAAAATGTTTTATTAGAGATGTTGTATGTCTCTTTCTACTTTTTTATTTCTTGGGCAGCGGGAAATGTGTTTCTCTAAATTTGTATGGTGATGTTGGGTGTCTGTCTGTATCTGATTTAGTATTGTGTGTTGATATAGCTTGTACTATTTCTTCTTATAGTATCTAATAATTGGCCCCGCAAGTGATGGAGTGATGTGTGGCTTTTATATGCATTATGTTCCAAACAAATAACTTTTTAGACAAATGTACATTTTTCATCATTTTAGTTGTAAGTTTTTGTTTACTCACGTGATATATTTATATCATCCGTGACTAACAAATAAATTGAAACAGATATTGAAGCTATTCAGACGGTTGGTGATAAACTAAGGATAGTGGCAACGTTTATTTTTTTAGGCTAAACCTCATTTCCAGACATTTGATATATAGCTTTTTAGTTCAAAAAACTTCATAGATGGTCCCTAGGTGTAAATAATGACAATTGTGTAATGTTTTTCTATTATATTGAAGCCAGTACTATGAATACAAAGACTGCAATTTATACAAGGTTTACAACTCAAAATTCTAAATATACAGTTGTACACTAGGTCTACAATTAACTTTAACTGAGAAACAATCTTCTAAACACATGCAATCTAACCACATGTGTATCATTTGATGTTACTGTTATTACCCCACCGCAAGCTCATGGGAGGAACGAACTTGAAGCTTATGACGAATGGAATTGAAGTGATACTTACGAAGAGCCTTGGAAAATATGTGTGCCGAGGATACATTTGAATTTTGATATGATAAGCTCCTTAGCTTCAACTTGTTTGCGAATGAAATGAAAGTCTAGAGCTATGTGTTTTGACTTGGTGCTTACGACAAGATTTTTGGTTATGAAGATTGCTCCTAATGCAGACCGAGTCATTGAAACGTATAACTCAAACATAAGCTGTTTAATCCAAATGAGTTCTGCAAATGTGTATGCTAATGATCTATATACTCTGCTTTAGTGCTTGATCTTGTTGCTACCTTTTGTTTTCTAGAGGTCCGACTTATCAGGTTGGAGTCGTGATATATAGTAAAACCATATTGGGAACGCCTGTCATCTTTGTTAGATAATCAACCAGCATCGGGGAAAGCTGTGAAGGATCTCTTTTGGGATGGTGTAAAATGTAAAGAATGGGTAAGAGTACCATTTATGCTTGATCTTGTTGCTACCTTTTGTTTTCTAGAGGTCCGACTTATCAGGTTGGAGCTGTGATATATAGCAAAACCATATTGGGAACGACTGTCATCTTTGTTAGATAATCAACCAGCATCGGGGAAAGCTGTGAGGGATCTCTTTTGGGATGGTGTAAAATGTAAAGAATGAGTAAGAGTACCATTTAGATACCGTAAAATTCTCTTCACAGCCTGCTAATGTCGAGTCGTTGGTGAATGCATGTATTGACATACTCGCTTAACAACATAAGCAATGTTGGGTCGAGTTATTCTAGCGTAGTGACCCTACTATTTGTCGATATAACTTTCGTTCAGAAAATAGTTCACCAGCAAGAGTGAGACGCGAGCTTGGGTCAGCAGGAGTAGAGATTGGAGAAGCTGCAACCATTTTGCATTTTTCAAGAACGTATCGAATGTAGTTCTCTTGACTTAGGATCTGGCCCTTTGAGTTCCGTTCGATTTGAATGCCAAGAAAATAATGTAACCCGCCTAAGTCTTTGAGAGTAAACATTTGGTGGAGATTATTGATGAGCCATTGGCTTAGGTAGGGATTGATGTCTGTGATGATTAAATCATCCACGTAGACTAGAATGTAGATGACGACTTTGGTTGTGACATGGAAAAACTGTGACGTGCCCGATTGGCATGCTCGCAAAATCCTACACGAACAAGATAAGTCTTGAGTTTCGTGAACCAGACCCTTGGGGTCTGTTTGAGCCCGTAAATTTCCTTGTGTAATCGACATACATGATTTGGCCTTTGGGCGTCTTCAAATCCAGATGGTTGTTTCATATATACATCTTCTTGTAAGTTGCCACTGAGGAACGCGTTATTGATGTCCAATTGACGAATAGACCATCCCTGTGATATAGCAATGGACATAACGAGACGAGTGGTGGTGGGTTTAATGACCAGACTGAATCTTTCAAAATCATCCACTCCTTGGTTGTATCCTTATGCTACTAGGCGTGCCTTGTAGCGATCAATTGTACCATCCGAATGTCGTTCGATACGATAATCAATTTGCAACCTACAACATTAACATTAGGTGGACAAGTAACAAGAGGTCATGTGATATTTCGCATTAATGCATCATATTCAAGTTGCATTGCTTTTTGCCAACAAGTGTGCTTATTCGCAGGGGCGAATGCAAGATTCCATAGTAGGTGTTGCCGGTTCGTAGTAGGTGTTACCGGCAACACATTTTATAGTAGAAAAAAGAAAAAATTCGAAAATTTTACACTACATATAGAAAAAGCAGTGGTTGCCGGTGGCATTGCGTGCACCCAAAGAGAACCGCCGTTGCTTATTCGCTTGTTTAAATGTATATGGCTCAATGGAGGAATTAGATGTAACTGATGTCGAGAAGGCCTTAGGTTTCATAGAATTTGTACGAGCCCTAGTGGTCATTGGATGTTCACTTTGGGCAGCAGTTCCATAATGGGCAGCTAGGACCTGATTACGTTTGGCGTGAGAACTGGTTGTGGATGATTGATAGTTTGGATTTGGAGAAGGGATCGTGGAGGAAGGAGTAAAAGTACTAACATGTGGTGTTTCCAATTGAACAGTAGAGACTTTCCGAGTTAAAAAATAAGTTAGAGACTAAACACACAAATTACCCTAAACCATAGTGACCATTCGTGTAATTTACTCATTTATTTATTTATTGTCCTCGGCAGTATCATGTTATCTTAAATAAAACGAAATATTAGATGTCATACAAAAGTAAAAGCATCTAAAACAATTCGTACAAGTTATAGGTAACTCCAATAAAAACTTATTTGGGTGTTTGAATGATACTTCCTTCTTTTAAACCACTAAAATTTAACACTTGATTAAAGTAATTATTGGGTCCTAAACGAATGATGATATTATTGTAGGGACCCAAACAAACTCAAAAAGTAGTGAACGAAAAGCACAAATGCAAAGGAAAGTCTCTCATGACATGATGAACTTTAAACAATGCATGAAAAGACAAGTCCCTTCTCCATTATATTTTATTGCCATGCCATTGTTTGCATTACATTAAAAAGACAAGTCCGCTTGCATGTGTTAAGTAATGCTCGACCAAAATAGGAGTCATGAAAAGATGACATCAATCTATAGTCAACTTTGTGTTATTAATACTCGACCAATGACATACATATTACATAAGGCTGTCAAATCGGGCAGTTGTGTCGTGTTTTTGTCTGACACGACACGACACAACAAGGTTTTGTATAACACGAACACGACACGACATGATGTTGTGTTTTTTATTCATTAACACGAAAACGAACCAATTAATACACGACACAACACGGCAAATATAATATTACATAACTATTAATGTATTTCGTTCATACTTAAAAATATACTGTATAACACGACAAAAACGACAAACACGACAACCACATGCTTAATCGTGTCAATTTATGAACACGAACACGACACGAAATCTTGTTTTTTAATCTTGACACGAAAACGACACGAACACGAATTAAAATTTTGATTTCGTCCAGATTTTGTTTCGTTTGATGTATTTTTATCGTGAGGATCGTGTCATAAATTGACACCCTGGATGGATGGGATGAAGTCGCGCCATAGGAACACAAACCAAAGGATTCGCTCTAGGAAGTGTTATCCCGATACCCTCCTCCATATCAACACTAGTTAGATTCCCTTCTTTCCCAACCTTCCACTCAAAGCACTGAATCATAGAGCCAAGGGTTGCATGTACTACATGCAACCCTAGCGATATCCCTGGACACATCCTACTCCCACTCCCAAATGGCAACAACTGAAAATCTTGTCCTCTCACATCCAACTTCCTCCCTTCAAATCTTTCCGGTCTAAATTCGAGTGGGTTTTCCCAGTTAGTGGGGTCTCGGCCATGGCCCCACACGTTGAAAAAAATAGTGGTCTTTGCTGGAATATCATAACCTCCGACAATGCAATCTTTTGTTGATATTCTTTGAATCATTGGGACTGTGGGGTGAAGACGTAGCGTTTCCTTGACAATTGCTTGGAGGTAAGGAAGGTTTGGTATGTCCGATTCTTGTAAAAGTCTGTTTTTACCCACAACATGGTCGATTTCTTCTACTGCTTTTTTCATAATGTTTGGATGGTTAATGAGTTCAGATAAAGCCCATTCTGTAGTTAATGCCGACGTGTCTGTTCCTGCACCAAATACATCCTGAAAATGGAACATATACATATATTAAAAGTTGCAAATACAGACATTAAAAAAGTATATGATCTGGAGGCTTTGATGTTCTCTCTGGTCAACTTTTTATCCATGCTCTCATCTTCTGAGATATGGAGTAGAATGTTCAACAAGTCGTTCATTTCTCCAGTGTCATGTTTTCTTGCTTCTTCATGCTCTCTCATGACATTTTCCATCAAGGCATCAAATCTTCTACGGATATTTATTGACCTTTTTCCAATTCTTTGCAAGTCAAGATACTTACAGAACCATATATGATCCGAATTCCGAAAGGTTAAATTTACCAATAAGCTCCCCTATCTCCGTAATTATTTCCCTTATATCCTCTGCCTTATCATCTTCTCCTGAACACCACTTGCTCATAAGCATTCTTGATATCACATTGTTTGTCATCTTGATCAGCTCCCCCTCAAGTTCCACAGACTTCCCAACTTTTGCCGATTGTGATAAAACTTTTAATAAACGTATCATTTCGTCACGCCTGATTGGAAGGAGGGACTCGAGTGTTTTACCATTAAGGAGTTCTGATATAACTATCTTCCTCATGAACTTCCAGTAAGCTCCATAAGGAGCAAAGAAGAAGCCACTGCCTCCGTAGGTAAAGTAATCCAAGGTTGAGTTATGGGGTCGGTCTAAGAAAGCATCATTATACGTAGTATGTTTTAAACAATTCTTTAGCTGTTTTTGTTGATCCAGCAACAACACAAGGTGTGGAGCCCAGAAAGACGCGGAAAACTGGCCCATGTTGGACTGAAATTAAAGCTTGTGAAAAGCTTGATGAGGGCTTGGAGCAAGGAGGTGGAGATGTCCGATGATCGGAAGGGGAAATGGGGTCGGTGGAAGATGAGATTTAGCACGAGCAGATTTGAAAAACGCGACCATAAAGATGAGGGAGACCAGTAAGATGAGAAAGATGTAGAAATAGCCATGGAAATCGGCTATAGCGAGTTAGCAAAACTTTTAAGATGATATTGTGCTCAACCACATAAAATAGGCGCTTAAATGTATACACAATGTCTGGACACTTTAGGATATGTTTATAGGTAAGAAACTGCAATCGTTTATATATTGCTAAGAAATTGAGATCGGTATTCAAGTAAATTTTTATGTTTATTATTATTATTATTATTATTATTATTATTATTATTATTATTATTATTATTTAAATACATGTACTCACTCAGCCTTTGGCAACTTGGGTGAATGGATCGTCTACATGGAGTGTCATTGGTTCTTTACTTCTTTTACTTTTATTTTTTTCTTCAAACTTTAGAAGCAATTAGCAATATAGTATTATATATTAGGTTAAATACAATGTATAATAAAAAATATTCTAAAATATATAAATCATAATTATCTATAAATAAAATATAATATTGATTATTTTAAATGTGTATATAAAATTATCAAATAAGTATATTTGTGATTAGTGGAGGTTGTTGATAAATAATCAAAATATTAAATTATTAGTTGTGTATTATTATATATTGTATAGCCCATTATATTTGGCCCATTATTGTATTATGTAAGTGTATATATTTGTGTTTAATGAAAGAGATCATTCATGGGAAAATACCAAATCATATGGTATCAGAGCATTATGACATACTCTATTGACCTTCGATCATCAAGACAAGCTCATCGTTGTTTGCCAAACCCTCCTCCAACATCCTGGTTATATATGTGGTACTCTTACTACATCTCTTCTCTACTTGGACTTTAAGAAAAATGCACAACATATGAAATTTGGAAAAATATTGAAAAATTGTTCCACGATAACGAGGAAAATAAGGTTATTCAACTAGAAAACGAGCTCCATAATATCATAATGGGCGATTTGTCCATGACTGATCCATGCAACCGGGTAAAATCTTTGGCCGATCTTCTAAAAAATATGGATTCCGAGGTACCAAACATTAATCTTGTTGCATACATGTTGAATGGTTTGCATAAAAAATATAAATATATTGCCATCACTGTAACATCTGAAATCTTAAAGAGAAATTGTTGAGAATAACCTTATTTCTAGGTCAACTCGACGAGTTGGAGAGACCAACTCGTCATGTTGAAAATGGATGGATCGCGAGGGTTTAATGAACCAACTCAATGAGTTGGAAAGGCTCAACTCGAAGAGTTGGCAGCCGGGAAGGAAACCTTAATTTTAGGGTCTTGCACCTTATTTAAAGTCCTTAAGTCCTTTTTCTGGCCTCCTTATCATCCTCCATTGTTGTCCAAACCCTAAATCGAGTTGTAGCCTCCATTGTTAAGTTTTTGGAGCCATGGAAGGAAATTTGGTGTGCATTTTGTGCATTGTGAAGGAACTAGAAGATCTTGAAGTTTCTAGCATAGAGAAGGAAGTCTTGGATCCAGAATCACTCCATTTCTTGCAATCATTTAACGTAGCAAGTTCATACCTTAGCTTATAGATGATTAGATCTTCTTATTTTGAGTTTTGTTGTGTTTTGGCCTCTTTTTGGGATAATGATGGCGTAAAGTCATTTTAGGGGTTGCTCTTCAGATCTAAGTTGGTTTTGGTACCCTTGAGCTTAAAGGTGCAAACTTTATGAGGATTTTGGTGTGATGCATGCATTAGGTCAATTATTAAGTCCATTCCAAGCTTAAGAGTTTCATGTAGACATGCATGAACGTAAAGTTGACAACTTTACGTGGTTTTCCAGCTCAAGGAAGTCAGATCCATGTTTTGCAGTCTTGTCCTCATGGATTAAGTGTTTAATGTGTCAAGAGGTGGGTTTCTAGCGAACTCGGCGAGTTTGTTGGATAAACTCGGCGGGTTGGCTCGGTTTTCCCCGACATTTTCAGATTGATAGAGGAACTCGGCAAGTTGGTGGGTCAACTCGGCGAGTTGACTTGGTTTTTCCCGATCTGTGCAGATTGATGGAGAAACTCGACGAGTTGAAGGATAACTCGGCGAGCTGGGTCAACTTGGACCATCAACTTTGACTTTTGACTTATGCCTTTGACCAAGTTTGTCCCAGGGGGTGTTTGAGGTAATCTGAATTGTATTTAAGGAAAATATGGGTTTAGGATAAGGCCCATATGGGATTGGGCCCAATTTGGAAAATTAGGCCATTAATGAGCTTTTATGGATCTAGTAGTTTTTGGTATTTTTGGGCTTGAGTGTTTGTGATCTTAATGGGACATCGAGTCACAAAGTGTTTGGACTAGAAAGATTGGTTGGGCCTTAAGGCAAGGCTATGAAAGGAGTTTAGGCCCAATTTGGAAATTAGGCCATTGGTTGATTAGTGGGCCTTTGGATCATACTTCATCTCCCACTGTGCTCACCATCAAATCCTCTTTTTCACAACAATAATCAACGTGGTGGATTTCATGGTGGACGTGGGGGTCGAAACAACCATGGTGGACGAGTTTATCGTGGTCCGCAACCCTACCATGGCGGACAACTACAACAACGCCATTAAAACGGTCACCAATCTTCTCGTGATACAAACCCATAACGTTGGGCTTTTGGCTGGTATCAAACAGCTCCACAACCGGGCCTTCTCCCCACTTTTTCCTTACATGTAGCCCAACAATAGCCTCTGCCAGGTGGGCCTCGATAGAACCCATCCCATCGCCAATTTTTTGGGTCAACGTAATCAACCTTTGGGTTGCCAACAACTCCATCAACTTTTCCCCAACAAGCTTACAACGTTAATCATCATGCATCCATGGCTCAACATGCCACCTTTCTTTCCGAGATGTTCAACACCATGCCCTTAAATTACCCCGGACATGGTCACTGGTACATGGACACTAACACCACTTCTCATCTTCATGCCGATGCAAGTATACTCAAGTCTATGTCTGATAAAATTATTAATTCATCTTCATCTATTCTAGTGGGTGATGGATCCTGAATTCTTGTCCCCAAAGTCGGTAATACCATCCTTTCTCAACCAAATCCTTATCGTACCTTGCACCTTAAAAACATTTTGATCACTCCCCAATTATTAAAAATCTTATTTATGTTTGTCGTTTCAATAATGAAAATATGTGTGCTATTGAATTTGACCCTTTTGGTTTTTTTGTCAAGGATTTTCAAACAAAACAAATTCTCATGCGATGTGACAACACCGATGACCTCTACCTTGTCACCACTCTGAATCCTCAAGCCTTCATCTTCGTGTCTCTATCTCTTTGGCACTAACGTCTCAATCACCCCGATCATCATGTCTTCCAACATTTAGCTGATAATCATTTAATTTCATGTTTAGTCAATAAAACTTCTACTTTATGTCATGCATGTCAAATAGGAAAACATGTTAAATTGCCTTTTAGTTTGTCTGATTTGGTTTTGCAATTTCCTTATGAACTTGTGCATTTTGATGTTTGGACTTCCCTTAATAAAAGTGTTAGTGGAATTAAATATTATGTCATTTTTATTGATAATTTCTCTCATTTTCTTTGGGTCTATCCTCTTCGATGTTTTCACTAATTTTTTACACTTTCGATTATATGTCCAAAATCAATTCAAAACTGATATCAAATATTTTCAATTTCACAATGGTGGTAAATACAACAACAAAAACTTTCACTCTCTATTTGCGCAACATGGAATTCACATACGTTCCTCATGCTCTCATACCTCTTAACAAAATGGAAAATCTGAACGCATGCTTTGCATAATAAACAATCTCATGCGCACTCTCTTATTTCATGCCCATCTTCCACCCCCGTATTGGGTTAAAGCTCTTCACATGGCAACACACTTATTAAATATCCTTACCACCACCTTACAAAATGACACTCTGTTTCATAGAATCTTTCAGAAACAACCAGCATATTCTCACTTACGCATGTACAAGCATCTATGCTTTCCTCATATTGTCACTCCTCACAAATTCTCTCAAAAACCCACTCTTTGCATCTTTCTATGCTATCCTACAAACCACAAAGGATATCAGTGTCCTAATCTTCACACTAAACAAATTATTCTCTCTCAGCATGTCGTCTTTGACGAATTTGTTTTTCCCTTCGGGTCTATGACACCCAACTCTCCTCCATCCTACTCATCCCTTGATCATGTCGCAACCCCCTATAGACAAGTCTCCACCACCTTTGCATGACAGACCGCCCTCCGTCGAGACATGATCTTGTCACGAGACTATCTCTCCGTCTATCTTTTACCCTACCGACGTAGCCTCCTCATCTGATGCATCTCATATGGATTTCGTTCCTACATTAACGACACCTCCTATGTCACCAATAAGGGCTATCCCGAATGCATCCTCTTCTCCTTCTCCTAATGCTACTCACTCCTCCTTCTTCTGCTTCACCTATTCATACCTAACATCCAATGCAAACTGTTGAAGCATTGAAATTCGAATGCATCCTCTTCTCCTTCTCCTAATGCTACTCACCCCTCCACTGTTGAAGCATTGAAATTCGACTTTATTTCTATGTTATTCGGTTTTTACTTTGAGTTTCTGCACTTGATTTGGGTCTTAGTAAAGAAAGAGGGGAGGAGAGAAGAGAAGCGATCCGACATAGAATAGAAGATAGCAGAAAAAAATAGCCTTTTCTTTCTTTGGCTGTAATTATACACATGAATATAGAAAACAAGACCGTACACTCAAAATACTTTAAGTTTTAACACTCAACAGTCGGTAATTTATCTAAGTCTACACGCATGGCTAGAGAAGGGCACGGGCTTCTACAGTGAAAATACTGCACCCACTTTTTAATATTTATTAAGTACTTATGTATTAACTTTTATATATTAACCCACTAGTTTATATATATATATATATATATATATATATATATATATATATATATATATATATATATATATATATATATATATATATATATATAGCGTACATCGTACCAGAGCGTCCCGGAGTGTACCTAAATGAGCCTACCCCCATTCGTACCGAATTTCACGGATCTAGCGAATTGCGTACCGTGAACTCGTACCCGTACCGGAGCATACCGCGAACTATGTGACTATGGTTTTGCTAATTATATGTAATGTACCCCTTTCACATTTGTGTTCTTTAGAAATATGTGGTAGGCCCATTTATGAGGCGCGTAAGGACCCACCATAAATAGGTGTTAAGCCCATTTACATAGTTTAATTTAAATTAAGTTGAGAATTTTTATTTAGGTGATACCAATTATAATTATATTTACGGTGGACCTATAAATAGCATTGTCTAATTCGCTAATACCACTTATATTTACATAGCATCTATTGATGGAATATCCATTGGTGCTCAATTTACATGATTTTACCTTATCCACACACACAAAATACGACATTTGGACTACATTTGAAACCTGTGAAAAAAGTAGTTTAATTAAATTCATCATAAAGTTTCACCACCCCCCAACCCACACAGATTTTCTTGTTTTATATATATATATATATATATATATATATATATACCCTAATCTAATAAATAAGTAGATTTTTGCCATATAGCATCTCCTCAAACCATTCTCATAATATTTTCCCGCCCAAATTTTTCAATGTGAAATTCTAAATATACCCTCCTGCTTGATCCTAACATCGAAGGCATAATATTATTCAACCATTTCAAATCAAACATTAAAATGTAACTAAAAATTAGGAACTATAATAGGAATCTACTTTTTTTGGCATCCATTCCCACTCACAATTTTTGCCTCGATATGAAGGTTAGTAAATATGGTCAATAATTAAGGGACGTGATCACAGGAATTTTGTTAAAGATCCCGAAATTTTAGGAACAAATTGATTGCATTGAATTACATATCTCAATCGAGTTGCTTCTTATCACACCCTCTCAATCTATTGCTTTTGTTTGATGAGAAATCGATCTAAGATTTCTTTTTCTGATGTGAATAGCAGAAAGGGAATGTACTAACGACATTGTAAGTACTTGGTTCTTATCTTTTCTTTTCAGTTCTTCAATCTAAACCTTTGAGTCTTCAACGAGTACATAGATGGGTGGTTTGTCTATTTGTTTAGAAAACCCTCCAGTAGCCTCACCGATGACTACAACTAATCTCAATTATCTGCCTGCTGCTCTCTCCAGGTAAACACAAATAATTGTCAATAACAACGTTTTTCTTTTAATTTTAGTTTACGTTCTTTGCTTATGAATTATAGTTTTTTTATGAAATGAATGGCAGTCGTTAGATGTTTCAATAAGATTGTTGATTAGTGATAAATGTTAATTAGTGTTCATCGCACCCACCTACGTCAATCATTCTTCAGTGGCCACTTCTTAGCAGGTAATAACTCTGAAATTTAAAGTCAAGTTAATCAGATTTTGGTAATGATTGTTTATTAGTATTCTTTTAGTCAGGATCAAGGTGGCGCTCTAGACTTTCAATGCTCTTAAGAACATGTTGAAACAGACTTCCAATGATCAGGTAGGACATTTATTACATAATTTTACTCTCAAATTGCATAAATTAAATAAACAATTGATGTGTGGACAACATTAACTGACAGGTCAAGAATTTGTGAGAAAATGAAAAATCTACCCTCTTCTATTCAATCATTAATGTTTTTTTTTAATCTTTTGAATACAATTATATAACTGATAAATTCTATATATTGCAATCTTTCCAGGCGACGTAAATCAATTCACATGAGCAAGAAACCTTGAAAGCAAAATTTAGTTGCTTGGGTATTGGGTATTTTTCAGTAGATAATTTGTGGATGTGCAAGTCCTTTAAACCATCGAATGGGGCCACACTGGTTTGAGTTTTATATTAAGTCATGTTATGTGCATGTATTGAGTATTGACATGATGTTAATTATACTTATAAGCATATGTCTAAGGTTGGTTCAATTTCTGGTAGTGGATGCTATGACGATCTTATTAGCTTAAAATATTAACCACCACAAAAGCAGTTATTATACAGTTGTGTAGAAATAGGAAGGCACCTCACTGAGGTCACCTAATTGTTTTTCTTTAAGTTGGCCTATGTGTAATAAACTCCCTGCAAAAGGTACTACTGAATCTTTTTTTTTTTTTTTTTTTTTTTTTTTTTTTTTTGTAGATTTTAATAACTTAATGTTGATTCATGATTTTAATAACTCGATGTAGATATAACCTGTCAACAAGTTCTTTTAAAATATGTCCCAAGTCAAGCATTACTTTTCAGGTAAATACTCAAGATCCATCAAATATCATTCTTTGCACTGACCGCCATAATAAAAAAACAAAAAAAAACTATATTGTTTTTGTTCACGTTATGGTTTTTTTTTTCATATATTTGATGGCAACAATGCAAACTATCATGCTATTTATTTATCTTTCAAAATATTGTTTAATGCGATAGTTTACATGCTTGATTTAGTTATAAAAATCTAAGAAATTCATTTTGACAATGTTTTGTCATATATTTATCTTTCAAAAAAAGAATGCGCTTTGAAAGTACATTGCTATAATTGATGTTAATGGTTCTGGTTAGTATTTTTTTTGAAAAAAAAATTATTTCAATAAATAAGAAAGGGGTATCTAATTGTCTCAAAAGCTATTTCCATGGAATTTATTATTTCTTGCTACAAAGCATAAATAAGTTGTTTTTTTTTTTTTTTTTTTTTTTTTTTTTTTTTTTTTTTGCAAAAAAGATATATCTAGCCTTTTATATCAACCGTGTAGTATACGACTTTTAATCTATTCAATATTATATTTCATTATACACTATCATCACTTTTTTCATTAATCAAAACATAAAGAACGTGGCCTGTATCTTCAAAATAATTTACATATTATTTTGAATCAACCATTATAAAGTTACACCCAAATCATCTAACTTTGTAAACTATCAATTGTTTGAAAATCATTGATTAATGATTATGTTTTGAAGTATCAATATTATTTTAATTTGTTAACCGTGGTTTCCACAGGTTTTCAACCTAGTATATATATATATATATATATATATATATATATATATATATATATATATATATATATATATATATATATATTAAAACCCTAAATAAAAAATTACACTTTTTTGCGTCGCCAGGGTTGTTGCTGAACCTTTCTAGTTTCTACTTCCTTTGTTGTCGTCCACTCGGCTTCACGAGTCATCAACATCGGCCTTCTAGTCTTTTAGTCGTTGTGCTGAAGCCTTCTTCGCCCCGATTTCTTTGTCGGCGCCACCTCCGTGCTCAACATCATCCTGCCGCCTGGTATTTGGTACCCATCTCCTACACCTGATGAGTTCTTCCATTTCGTTGGATCGGCGACAACTTCCTCTGCTATCTCCCGTGTATTTTATTTTATTTTGAGGTCTTATTTCACACTTTCATTTACTCTATCTTCTAGTATTTTGTCCTTTAATTTCTTACCCAAAAATAAATCAACTCTTGCTATAGCCTATTACCTTTACACATAGGTAAAATAAATCAACAATTGTATTACCTATTAGTCAAAGTCTAGAAACCACAAATGTAGTGTAGCGTTTTTCGTAATTAGCCATATATATATATATATATATATATATATATATATATATATATATATCAGGAAGCAAACAAAAATTTCAACTCATGATCAATTATCAAATGTTATGTTATTTGGTTTTGGAATTTAATTATTTAGTTTAAAGTGAATAGATTGAATCAAAAATTTTGAAATAGTTTCAAATGTATATTTGTTTATTGATTTAGTTTGTATATGGTGTTAGCTATTTATAATCTGGTTAATTTCGTATATTAAAGATGAGTAATAATTAGGAATAATTGCTTGTAATACATTTACTAGAATATATTAAATTTTGTTTCATCATTGTTATATTTTAGTTGTATTAAGTTGAATTATTGAGAACTCGACCTGAGCATCAAAACTTTATAAGCTGTTTATTTTGACACGTCATTCAATTTGGACACATGTGAGTTTGAATCCTGGATTCACCACTGATCAAGGGGAATCCATGAATACCCTTTGTTCCATTGTAACTTTGCCTCTAATGAGAATAACAATGTAAAATTCGAATATAATTTAAGAAAATCACATTCACCCACTAAATAAATCAGAGTTGATATTCGTAAACCGGAGAAAAAAAATAATTGACAACGAGAAAAACGAGAGGCCCCAACTAACTAATGCATCAACATCTTTGGTCCAAAAAGAGCCAAGATAAGTTTTTCTTTCTTATTTTGGTAACTTATTTGGTTTTGGATGATTCGATTTAGATAATCTTTCTAATTTTGTATGCTAGCGGTGATGTACACGTTATCTACATTTTCAATCTCATTGTAAGATGATAATTAATTTAATGAATTAGAATTTATCATTTAAAAAAAAAGTTTCACACTCAAGAAGTAATTGTGCATGGAAATAGCGGAACGGGTGCTAACCTTTATTAATTTGTTTTGAATGTCGAAAATGATCAAGTTTAATTTCGTTACTTCCCCTCTCTTCAAAAGCTCCGCCTCTTTGTTTATAAAAAATGCTTCAGTCTTCAAAACTTCTCCGTCCAACATTTTCAAAAATTCATCTACCTAAATATTGATAAACATATAAATTTGTAAATATAACAAAAAATAATAAAAACTAAGATCTAGATAATTACCAGCTCATCGTATACGTTGTCTTCATTCTCGCTATCAAAATATCAAAAAATTAGTTTCATATCTAATAAAGGAAAACATTAATCCTCTCTAATAAATGAAGTTTTTTTTGCCACTTGTCAAATTCTCAAGAGTTTTGCCACATGTAATTTTGTTGGAGTTTTAGCATTATTATTTTCTACTTGTCATTTTTTAAGAATTTTTATTTTTTAAAATAAAATTTCACATAAGGAAAGAGAATCATTCTATTAATTTGATAATAAAGTCTCATAAATGCTCTAAAGAAGATTTGATTTTTTTTTATAAATGTTTCAAAAGATTACATTATGATATGTAAAAGTATTATTTTATAAAATATTTAATATATAAATATTGATATTAAATTTTTATTTTTAATAAATCCGTGTAGTACATGGGTCTCACAACTAGTCAGGTAAAATAATAAAAGATAACAACTAAGATGTGCTTCAATCCCCAAAGATTACTAATAAATAAAGTAAGTACAATGTCGAAGAAATTAAAAATAGTGGAACTGTGGTTTAGTTAACAACTTAACCTTGAAGTAAGATGTGTTAGTTTTGTGATCAACATAAAAGGGTTAACATCAAAGAATAGCAACATATTTATATGTCTCATATAAATTTGTAAATATAACAAAAAATAATAAAAACTAAGATCTAGATAATTACCAGCTCATCGTATACGTTGTCTTCATTCTCGCTATCAAAATATCAAAAAATTAGTTTCATATCTAATAAAGGAAAACATTAATCCTCTCTCATAAATGAAGTTTTTTTTGCTACTTGTCAAATTCTCAAGAGTTTTGCCACATGTAATTTTGTTGGAGTTTTAGAATTATTATTTTCTACTTGTCATTTTTTGAGAATTTTTATTTTTTAAAATAAAATTTCACATAAGGAAAGAGAATAATTCTATTAATTTGATAATAAAGTCTCATAAATGCTCTAAAGAAGATTTGATTTTTTTTATAAATGTTTCAAAAGATTACATTATGATATGTAAAAGTATTATTTTATAAAATATTTAATATATAAATATTGATATTAAATTTTTAATTTTAATAAATCCGTGTAGTACACGGGTCTCACAACTAGTCAGGTAAAATAATAAAAGATATGACAACTAAGATGTGCTTCAATCCCCAAAGATTACTAATAAATAAGGTAAGTACAATGTCGAAGAAATTCAAAATAGTTATTGGAACTGTGGTTTAGTTAACCTTGAAGTAAGATGTGTTAGTTTTGTGATCAACATAAAAGGGTTAAAATCAAAGAATAGCAACATATTTTTCTCTAATATAGGTTATCAACTGTGTATTAAATCAATGTACTTACAAAAAGTTCCACTCAAACTATGCAATGACTTTTGACAACTCTTTCTAATAAATGAAAGTTTTTTTTTTTTTTTTTGCCACATGTCATCTTCTTCTTCATTTTGACACTTGTCATTTTGTGAGAATTTTAGAAATTTTATTTTTCACTTGTCATTTTTTAGGGATTTCCATTTTCTTAAAATAAAATATCATAAAAATGTAATGGGTTTTATAAGGAAATAAAATCATCCTATTAATTTGGTAATAAATTCTCATAAATACTTCAAACGATTTAATTTCTTTTGCAAAATTTCAGAAGATTACATTCTGTTATGTAAAGTATTACATTATAAAATATTTAATACTTATATATTGATATTAAATTTTTATTTTAATAAACCCATGTAATACATGGTTTCACACCTGGTATATATACAACTAGGCGAATGCCCGCGCGTTGCGCAGAAACACCTATATAGTTGAAGTCTTTACAAACATATGATTTTTAAATATAACAATAACGATGTTGTTAAATTTGATATAATAATTTGTATATACTAAATTGATATAATATATTGATTATTTTGAATTATATGATAATATATACATTTATTATAACTTCATAATCTCAATCGTTTGAATGACTTCTACCCGCGAGTTACACATGAATAAAATTAAATATAATATAAGATTTGATGTTATTTATAGTTGTTTTTATTGTTAGTTAATTTCTTTTTAAATTTATTTGCTTAATATTTTAATTTCTATCATTATAATTATTTAAAACATCAAACGTTGTTTTTTTATTTTAAAGCTAACAATATAATAATTTATATAGAGTTGTTTTTAACTATTGTTATTGTAAGTTATTTTAAGCTACTTATTTGGAAATTTTTAACGTTTATAAAAATATATTTAAGAAATATTTTAGTTAAATTAAGATTACAATTTAGTTTTTGCTTTTATCACTACAATTTATCACTTTTAACTATTTATAAAATATTCTTTAGTTTTTTAAATGAAACTGAAATTTATATTTGAGTTGACATTGTAATGCGCAGAAACGCCTATATAGTTGAAGTCTTTACAAATATATATATATATATATATATATATATATATATATATATATAACACTAATGTTGTTGTTAAATTTGATAGAATATATTGATTATTTTGAATTATATGATAATATATACATCTATTATAATATCATAATCTCAATCGTTTGAATGACTTCTACTCGCGAGTTACACATCAATAAAATTAAACATTATATATGGTTTAATATTATTTATAGTTGTTGTTATGTTTAACTAATTTTTTAAAATTTATTTGCTTAATATTTTAATTTCTATCATTATAATTATTTAAAACATCAAACATTATTTTTTGATTTTAAAGATAACAATATAATCATTTATATACTGTTATTTTTAACTATTGTTATTATAAGTTATTTTAAGCTACTTATTTTAAATTTTTTAACGATTATATAAATATATTTAGGAAATATTTTAGTTAAACTGATATTACAATTTAGTTTTTGCATTTATCACTTTTAATATTTACAAAATATTATTTGGTTTTTTTAGTTGATCTAAAATTTATATTTAAGTTGACACTGTAATGTTATATTTAAATTAACAATTTAAGTATTTCGTCCAAACTGTTAAAAAATTGTAGCTTTAAACTGATAATGGTTTATATGTAACAACATTTCAAATCTAATAAATTAAGTATCATATGTTAAAATTTAAAGACATAACTTTATAAATAGAAGTAAATATATTATTTTAAAATTGAAATTTAATCAATTTATAATTACACTTTAGGTTTGATATTTATTTAACCTTATTAACCAACTTACAATTATTATTAGAAAGACACTACAATTTATCATTTTTAACTATTTATAAAATAATCTTTGAGTTGTTTAAGTTAAATATAATTTATATTTAAGTTGAGCCAATAATGTTATATTTTAATTAATAATTTAAGTATTTTATACAAATTGTTCAAAAATTATACCTTTAAAATGATAATGATTTACATCCAACAATATATTAAAATTATAAATTAAGTATAATACGTTAAAAGTTAAAAAAATATAATTTTATAAGTAGAATTAAAGATATTATTTTAATATTGAAATTTAGTTTATATATGATTACACTTTAGATTTAATATTTATTTAACTAATTACCAAATTATAATTATTATGATAAAGAAATTTGAAAAGTCATGGAGTTTCAAATGAATGTGGTGAAAGGAAAAAAGAATGGGGGTTTCAAATGCATGAGATTCAAGAAAAAATGCTAGCTTTATAAGTATGTATGATGGAGCAAAAATTAATGAGTGTTTGACTCTCTTAATTTGATTCTTCAATATTGATTAAAAACCATACTCTTCTTTCCATCCTGGATTACAAGTTTTTTTTTTACCAATAAGGTGTTTGTGAAAAAAAAGATTGAGTATACTTTTAAATATATTTACCAAATGGTGTGATTTAACTAAAAGAAATATATGGTACCTGTCTCCTCTCCTTACTGAACGAACAAAGGCAGAGGTAAAATGAATAGGCCGCTCACGATTGTGTGTCGTCTCCTGACGGCGATTCCACCTCCTGCCACACCAGACGGCGGCCACTCCACATCCCGCCTCACTTCCAGTTGATTCCATACCTCCTGCTGATTCCCTCACATGCTCGATTAGGTTTCATCTTCACTCTTGAAATTCCATCACAGCCTGCGATTTCTTGAAATTCCATCTTCATTGTACAAGGTTCTGATTTGATTAGTGTTTGATTTTTGGAGTATATAAGTATTCAAGGAAGTAGATGCATCTGTTGCAATTTCCTGTTGTTTTTGTTCTTTCATTTTTTGGAGTATTAGGTTTCGTCTTGACCAGGGCCGGTCCGATGATTTTGAAGGCCCTGTGCGATGAGTAAAAATGGGCTATATATATATATATATATATATATATATATATATATATATATATATATATATATATATATATATATATATATATACACTAGTTTATAATCCGTGAGAACCACGTTTACAAAATTAATTAAACTTTTATAATGAGAACTCAAAATTATTAATCAATTATTTTAAATAAATTATTAATTAAGAGATATTCTTTTAGTTATATAAAATTATAATCGTTAATTTAAAGAAATATGCGAAATTATATCACATTATAATTTTTATTAATTTTTATTTAATGTTACTAATTTAATGTAATTAGAGTGAGAAATTTAAAATTTAAAATTGAAAATTGAAAAGTAATAGGTTGATAAATGACATGCATTAATTAGAAATTCTAATAGAGTGACACATAGCAAAAAAAAAATATACATTAATTAGGAGATCTAATAGGATGACACATGTTAAAAGGAGATTAAAACTATTCTTTTATTAAAATATATATATATATATATATATATATATATATATATATATATATATATATATATATATATATATATATATATATAACCAAAGTAAAATTGAAGGGTAAATTTTCACGATGGAAAACTACAAAAAGTAATTTAATCAATAAAAAAGAGATAAATACAAATTTATAAAAGTTGATGTTGAATATATAACTTCTAAAAAATGATTTTATAAACAAAATTACAAGTGAGTATAGATGGTAAAGCATGATGCATAAATGAAGGGGTGAAAGTTTGATTTGGAGTATAATCCATTTAATCAAACATTAAATATTATGTAAATTTATAAAAGTTGAGGGGTTAAAATATAATTTCAAAAAATTGACTTGATAAATGAAATTGAAAGATTGGGTAGATTGTAAAACATGAATAATAAACGAGGGGAGAAAAGTGTAAGTTAAAGCATAGTTCTATATTATTTCAACGTCATTTTAAAGGGTAGATTGTAAAATATGAATAATGAATGAGGGGAGAAAAATGTAAGTTGGAGTAGAATTCTATATTAATACAAGACAAAATTGCAAATTTGGTCCCTGTGGTATGTCCAAACTAGCATGTTTGGTCCAAAATGGGTTTGGCTTGCAAATATGGTCCAATAGTTTCTATTTGTTGCGAGTTTAGTCCAATGGCTTAACAGCCGTTACCAAGCTCCCGTTAATTTACCCATGCCCCTCTCACTTAAGGGTATTTTAGTCCATTCATCTAGCCCCTTTATTATTTTATTATTATTTAGTCCATAAAGAGACTACAACATCTTTATTCTCGTCTCCAGCAACAAGCCCTAACTATCACTCCCTCTCTGATTTCATCTTCTCCATCGATCACCCCCCTGTGATTTCATCTTCTCCATCGACAATGGTGATGTGCTTCTGCAGAAAGTGGGCTATAGTTCGGACATCATGGACAGATAACAACCCAGGGCGCCGATTTTGGGGATGTCCTGACCCGGTAAGTGTGTTAAACTTTATTTTGAAGACTACTCCCTGATGATCTAATGTTTTTTTTTTTCAAGAATTCATCATGTGGGTTTATTGGGTGGTATGATGAACCCATGTGTGCTCGTTCCAAAGTTATAATACCAGGGCTGCTTAGGACAATCAATAAGCTACGAAAAACAATGGATGATATAAAAGAACAAGCAAGCAAGCATGAAAAAGCAATGGAGAAGATCAAAGAACAAGCAACTATGTTGAAGTATTACCTAGTCTATAGTTGGATTTTTTTGCTGTTGTGTTGCTGTTCTTGTTGTAAGTCCACAGGTTGATTGTGGTTATCTTTTGTAATAGGATAAGGGTATATGTGTCTGGTTTAAGTATTTTTTTGCTAATGTGGAACATTGTTGTAATGCAAAGTAATGGTTAATGAAAATTTGGTATCTATTGACCAATTATGGATTTGTTCTATTGTTCATACATAACCTTCTAAAGATAACATATAATGCATCCATATGTAGTTAACACAAAAGCATACTAAAGACATAATACCTATTACCATCTTCAAAATACATGTCATAAGTTAATTGAAAACAAAGTTATTGCAACAAAAGACATCCTGCATCTAGGAATCAAACCAAAGTTGTTCAATACAGTCAAACCAAAAGATAAAACCAACATAGATCATCAAGTCCCTCCCTGACCTTTGCATGTCCTGGAGTTGTGCCCTTTGTTTCCACACTTACTACAAGTCACACTAACAAACTTTCTTGTTAGTTTCCCACTACCATGTGGACCATGACCATGAATCTCACTGGGACCAACATCTGACCTTTGACTCTGACTTTGACTCTTGCTTTGACTTTTCTCCTCCATGGATTGCCTTCTCTTCCTCTTGGGTCTCCCAGGTTGATTACGGTGTGGGGGAGGTGTGATCTGCATTGGACACTCACTTCTAGGCCACAGTGCCCGACCTTTAATTGGTTCCACCTTGTACCCATATGCAGTTTTCCAAGTTTGTAGCCAGTGCACCTTGTGGACATAAGTATGGAGCTCTTGTACACACTCACCATGATCTGCTTTGTTATACAACACAAAAATCACATGTCTGCAAGGGATACCTGTTAATTCCCATTTCCTGCAGCTGCATACCCTTTCATGCATATCAACAACATGTTGATCATTCCATGGGCCTTTGACTTGGTATTTTTCATCACCACACCATTCTGCAATGTACTGAGTAGCAGCTGCTTCATTCTTCTCCATGATCTTTGTTGCTGTTGGGGTGAGTGGGCCTAAACACTTTTGTTGCACCTTGAGGACATTGCATATCCTCTTCATCATATATTCCCTAATAAACTCCAAGCAGCTAATAATTGGTTTGTCTCTCCCATCAACTAGCTTGCCATTAAACACCTCACAAAGGTTGTTTAACAGCATGTCTGTGGTTGCTCTCCCTGTATAGAAAAGGGTAAAAGTGTCATAATGTTATGTGAAGGGTAAAATGGTAAAAGGGTAAAAGGGTCATAATAGCTTACCTGTGAAATGGCTTTTTGCCCAATGTTGTGGTGGTATTGACTTCAACCATTCATATGCTGATTTGTCATATAAACTGAATTGGTGCATGAAATGGTTAAACTCTGGCACTGTTGTAGCTGTGGCACAATCCCAAAGGTGATCTTTATATTCCTTAGTTCTCCATTGTTTCTTCATGTTCTCATGTATATGTCTGAGACAGAACCTATGCTCAGCACATGGGAACAGTTGACTAACTGCTTGTAGCAAACCCTGGCAACAAATTACACATGATTAACAAATAAACATTAAAAATAATAAATAAACAACCATTACCTTTTGTCTGTCACTAACAAAAGTGAAATTAGACATAGCATGTAGATCCAAGTCATCACCAAGACATTCAAGGAACCACTTCCAAGATTCGCAGTTTTCAATCTCTACGATGGCATATGCAAGTGGGTATATGCCATTGTTGGAATCTAATCCAACTGCAGTTAAGATCTGGCCTGGATAAGGGCCTTTCATATGAGCCCCATCTAGCCCCAAGAAATCTCTTAAACAAGCTTTGAATCCCTTCTTCATCCCCCCTAGACAAACATAAATTCTTTTGAAACATCTTGAAGTGCAATTCACCAAATTAGATTCTGAAACATCTCCAAGTTCTAATTTGACTGTGGTATCAGGATTGGTTGACTGCAACTCAAGGATATAGTCTCTCAGAACTTCATACTGTTTTTTGTAATCACCCACTACAATCTTTTTTGCATCTGCTTTAGCTCTAAAAACTTTATGGATTGAGAAGCCCACTCCATACTTCTTCTGTAATTGTTCTTGGAGAGCTTTAACTGGGATAGTAGGGTTGGATTCTACTTGATCCATGATTTGTTTGGACATAAACTTCGCTGTTGCAGCTCTCACCTTCCTTGTATTCATACAAGTGTGTTTGTCTTCATATGTTTTAATGTACCAGCTGCTTGCATCTATAGACCTCGAGGCATGTAACATCCAAGGACAAGAAGAATCTGCTTTTTCCTGACTTGTACCACCTTGTTTGTCCTTTTCTTTACTTTTCCCTTTACTTTTCCCTTTAATTTTCCCTTTACTTTTTTCAGCTTGGGTAGGTCCACCACCTCCATCATTAGTAAATGCCACAACTCCATTACATATGGCCCTCAATCTGGATTTGTCATTTTTTTTTAAATGCAATATTCTTTTTTGTTTCCAATGCATGCATTTTGATTTTCTCTTTCAACTCCTGCTTACTGTTATACTTTTGACCTATTTTAAAATGACACTTATGAACCTCACCTAAAGAACAACTTTTTTCCTTACTTAGTTGTTTCAAAACTGCTCTTCTCTTCCTGTCCTGGTCAGAATCCTCATCCATGGAATCAAAAGCATCATTGTCAATGACATCTAACTCATCTGCTTCTTCATCACTCTCATGTTGTCTAGGATTCCTAGCCCTTTTATCTAAGAACTCTACTTCTGTATCAATGCTCATGTTAAAATCCCTCATATCAACTTCAATATCTTCAATTACATTATCTTCATCCACCCAATAATCACTATCATCACTATCATCTTCCTGCTTTGTTTCACTTCTTTCTTTACTTTCAACCTCACTTACATTTTCTTTTCCACTACTATACATGTTAGACTGAGGTTGGTTTTCACTTCCATCTTGGACAAAAGCATCAGTTTGATAGTCAAAATCCCAAAAGTCATTCATTTGAGGTTGGTTTTCTTCATCCATCTGAGCTTGGTTTTCTTCATCCATTTGAGGTTGGATTTCTTCATCCATCTGAGGTTCATTGACATCATGCATGTCAGTGACATTGACTCCATCAACATTGCTTTGTAGTATTTGTTGGTAGAGTCCAATATCAAAATCAGTAGCTGCCTCAACAAAGTCTTTGGCTATCTGTTTAGTCTCACCAATATCATCAAAGTATATTTTCTTACTGCAAGATGCCATCACTCCATCCTTGCTCATACCCCTTCTCCTATTATATCCAGGTGATAAGGATACGACATGAACTATTTCATTAACTTGGATTTCAGGTTGGTTTGCTTGAGTGGGCACCACATCAACTAAATTATCAGTAGGTGTAGTCATCACAGGTGTTTCCTTTGATTGGTCATCAGGAGCTTCATCAATGTGTTGCACATCCTCATGTGGTTCATCTAACTGTACAAGGGTAACCTTGGTAACGGGCTTAGGATTCAAGAAATAGGTGAGTAGTCTTGTTTCACCATGCTCTGTGTATACCTTCATCACTTTGTGCTCACTGACATATTGAGAAAAGTTTGCAACATCTTAATCATTTCCTAAAGGGCGAAGACCAAAGTGGAAGTCTCCACCAGGTATAAGAAAATGGTAGTATATAACAGGAGGAACCCCATATCTAAAACCCTTTATGATTGCATCGAGCTCATGAACTGAAAACTCATCTATGTCTACCATGTCAACATACTTTACAGTTCCATCAATGTAACGAACATCAGGGTACTTGGTGAACTCACCTCCATGGTACAACTTAATGGTAAACAATGTTGGGTGTCCATCTTCAAAACAAGAAAAAAAACACCTCAGTTGGACTTACTTAAAAAAAATCAAGAAATCAAAAGATGAAAAAGGGCAAATTACGTACCATAAACAACCTTAGGGTTGAAGGGTGTGTTTAACAACCTTACGTGCCACATTGTTATGTTCATCCACCGATAATCTCTACAAATCGCAGCTTAACTAACATAACTGATTTTGTGTCTAGGGCTTTTATTGATCTTGGTAAAGAACGACGGTCTACTTTATTGAGGAGGAGACGAACTGCTTTTATTGAGCTTTAGCGGGAACGGTTACAGGGATTAATGGACTAAAATACCGTTAAGTGAGAGGGGCATGGGTAAATTAACGGGAGCTTGGTAACGGCTGTTAAGCCATTGGACTAAACTCGCAACAAATAGAAACTATTGGACCATCTTTGCAAGACAAACCCATTTTGGACCAAACATGCTAGTTTGGACATACCACAGGGACTAAATTTGCAATTTTGTCTTAATACAACCTTATTTTTATAAAGGGCGTTTGTGTTTAAAAACTTGATGTGAGTGGGAATCGAACTCGCGGTTACTCCAAAAATGGTGAAGCGCTTCAGCCAACTACGCCAAATAGTTTTTGTGTTTTCGATTGAACAAAGAATTATTTATAAATTCCTTAACTAATAATTTGGCTAAAAACCGGGCCCTATTTTTTTCGGGGCCCTGTGCGACCGCACACCTTGCACTCCCTTAGGGCCGGCCCTGGTCTTGACTCTTTCATTTGTAGATGCACATGGGCCATGGCAACTTTTGTTGATAGAGGACATGTGAGTGGTGGGTGACCACATTTGCTATTACGAGTGAACCAGAGTGAATGAGATGATGTGTATAGACAGCTTGTACTTTGTGTATAAAATAAAATACGTTTTTTTGGATGAATATTGTTTTGCATTGAATAGAGGATGAGACGTCAGCGAGGTGTATGGTATAAACCATGTGAAACAGATGATGTGTGGGAGTTGTACAAAGTACAAGCATGGCTTAATTGACTTTGTATTTGAAAGTTTAGTGATGTATGCATAGAAAGATAACTATGATAATTGGAAAAAACAATATATGTAGATGGGTGTGATCAGTGGCGGATCCAGCCCGAAAGTCAAGTGGGGTGCATAGTTGACCATTGACCATTGACTGTTGCTTCTTTATGAGTCTTAAGTCTGTCTGTTTTTCTGGTTTATTCCAACCAGTAAAGCCATTGTCCCCTTGTTATTCTATTAAACAATAAGATAAACATTAAACAAGAATATAAAATTAGCATCAAAATGCCCCTTAAACTAAACAAAAAGAAAGCAGAAACAGGATAATTTAAAGCCTCTACATTAAACCCTATATCACAAAAAACACATAACAATAGAGTGGTTGGCTGATTACAAGTCAAATTATTAAATTAAGCATAACAATACCTCTTAAATTATGCAAAAACAAGGTCAGCCTAATAAAAAAATGAAAACATCGACAATGGATCACTACTTTTCTGTAAAGAGATAAACACTTCAATTAAATTGAAATGGCGGCAACAAGACAACGAAGGACCCAAGCAAACACAAAAGTCAAATTGTAACAACGCAAATTTTCAAACAAATTTTTCTTTTTATAAATAGAGTAATTTCATTCAAAACAAGGCATAAATAGTTTAAATATTCTGTCAAATACAAATAGTCAAAATCCCAAGATCATAAAAGCATTCTCCAGTGTGTATCGATCACGCCGGCGCCTTCCCACGGTCCTCACTAGTACCTGAAACACATACATAACAACTGTAAGCATAAATGCTTAGTGAGTTCCCCAATATACAACTTACGCACATACGCCTTTCCAGGCCCTGACCTTCCGGTCCATGTGTCTCAGGGGACTTCCGTCCCTGCTGGGTAAACCTTCCGGTCCTACCCACGCCGACCTTCCGGTCCATCACACAACATATTGCCTTCCGGCCAATAACATATTGCCTTCCGGACCATAACATAATCGCCTTCCGGCCCATAACATACATAACAAACAGCTTACCAAATATAGCATACATATCACATATCATATCTGACCTTCCGGTCATACAGTCAAACCCTTCCGGGTACAGTATAGTGAGAAGACTCACCTCGTAAATGCTGAAAGCTAGCAAATCCTGAAATCACTCGTGCACAATCCGACGAGCTACAACCTCCCTATAACATCACATATCTCTCATTAACACTTATATCTTCTAAGTGTGACTATCCCTAAGAAGTCAGACTTAGGTCAACTCTGGTCAACGGTCAACGGTCAACGGTCAACGGTCAACTCGACCGGACTCGGCGAGTGCCATGGCGACTCGGCGAGTCTAGACGTCCTCCAACTCTCTGAGAGTCCCTATCTACTCGTCGAGTATCCTCCTTGACCCGACGAGTTACTCCTGGAAGAATCGCGGGGCCACCCCGACTCAACTCGCCGAGTCTGAAGAACAACTCGACGAGTCCCAGTTAATCTTCAAGCTACTCGCCGAGTCTGTTCATCGACTCGGCGAGTCCATGCCATGCAACCGCTCAAACTGCATCCTGGGATAAGTATGGTTCCAAAATACACAAGCATGGGACCTTCTGGACCTCTAAAGGTCCTAATACAGGGTTATATTCGTTTGGGTAACAAGGTAATAATCCATCTAATCACCAAATGGGTTCCATAAACCCTAGATCCATGCACACATCAATATAACAGAAATGATCCGAAATGTTACCTGAATAATGCACTCTCTGTGTCCCCAAACTTCAGAACTCGAATCCCTTGCAGTTCCTTTAGCCAAAACTCTTCTCCTCCTTGCACCACAATTTCTTCAAGTCACCAATGGCCTTCAATCTTGCTCTAGATGCCCACAACCGCTTAGGGTTCTTCTCAATCGACTAAAAGACGAACAATGACGGCATATAATGCATTATATACGACCCAAACCTGAACGGTTAGGGTTTTCGCTAAACAGCGTAGACTCGCCGAGTCCATATCTGGACTCGTCGAGTCCAGTCGCGAACCCGCGACCAAGCCTGCGATCCTACTCGGCGAGTCTAGGCTCCAACTCGCCGAGTCCCCTCTTAAATCACCCCAAAAACATAATTTAACAATACCTGAGATTCCGGGCTGTTACACAAATCCCACAATTCAATGCTCTTGAAGCTCAAAGCTGAATCTAATCAGATTCATCAATCTTCAGATCACTTTAGGAATTTCTTAAAAGATATTACATATCCAAATGGGGATTTCTTAAACAATCAAATCAATTTTATCATGGAAAAAGGAACTTGATTGAATGCCTGAGTTTAGATTGAATTCTTATCATAAATTTTGTCAAATGACCAAGCCAAAATGGTCCGATAAAGATTACCCCAAAATCGATTCGAAAACATCCGTTACGATTACTCGGAATTTTCTTGTTTTTAACAAAGTAAATTTCAAAAATAAATAGCATACCTAGCTTTGTGGTTGTGTTTAGACTTCATATTTAGAGAGAGCCTGAAAAAACGAGCTCATTCCGGTCTCTGATCTTGCTCTTGTGGCCCGTTTAAGATCTCCTGCATCACCTCATCTTCAAGATTTATGTCGCGGTCTTCATCTAATAAAAAGTTGTGTAGAATACAACATGCCAAAAATATGGCAGATTGTGTTTCACAAGAGTAAAATGGTTCTGTTGTACTTCGAATGATAGGAAACCTTCTTTTAAGGACACCAAAAGCTCGCTCAATGATGTTACGTAAGGAAGCATGACGAAGATGAAACAACTCTTTAGAATTTTGTGGATCACGCATGGAATAAATGATATCTAACACCTCTATATGGCGCCATTAGTTTATTCGTATGAGGCAAACCCCCATCTACTAAACAGTATTTACCTATAAAGAGCTTAATCAATATTATTGAAAAATATTAGATATTGAAATTACATTGGTTTAATAAATTACCTGATGGAATTAGTAGTTTGTCATTTCTAGCAAATGCATTCTTTATTATTCTCGAGTCTGATGCAGTACCCTCCCAACCCGTTAACACATACGTAAACTTCAAATCAAATGTACAAGCAGCTAATACATTTATTGTCGGGTATCCTTTACGACCACGGTATCTAGGGGCATCTCTATTAGGCACATGGACACGAACATGTGTTCCATCTATTGCTCCTATACAATCCTTGAAAAAAGGATAAAATCTCCTACTTTCTTGAATTTCTCTCGGGACAACATCACCTGTAGGTTGCTGAATATAAAGACCTTCTATTGCTATAATCGATCGTAATACTCTATGGAAGCACCTACTCGTTGTTGATCTAGAGCAACGATACATCCATGAGGTAAACCAAGTTCGCAAATCATTACTTACAATATGCAAAAATCTAGCAACATGTTCCTCAACGGACATGTGTTGCGTACGTTGTAGACCACCTACAGTTTGTAAGATTTCACACAATCTCCTAAAAGCGTTTTCACTCATACGAATAAGATCACGACATTGACCACCTTCTAAAAGATTGTGTAGCAACTCTTCCCGTACAGCTTGTCTCTCTAAAATAACTTTTCTAGTGGGTAACCTAACCCGCTTTTTGTTGGCCATATTACGTTGTGTAATAAAAGTCAACAACAAGCAAATAGTGTTAACGACTTGCAATTGTCGGGCTCTTAAAGCATGAGTAGGGTTGAGTACCGGAGTATCCATAAGGACTATATATGAAATAATCCTTTTTTCTGATACATGATCAAATATTTTGAGTTAAATTAAAACAACACTGATAAAAATAACATGTAATTATAAAGAGTTGATTTATTAATTATAATTAATAAATTTTTTTATTATAAAAGTTAAATGTAATCCAGGGGCAAAACAGTCATGCTGATTAATTGAATGTAATTTAAGGGCAAAACAGTCATTCTGATAAAAATAACATGTAATTAGCTTCAATTAGAGAATATTTATTAAGATCCCATTGTGATTTCACCTAATTTGGTTATTAGGACAATATATTTTAAACAAAAGTACATCAAATACCCAAATTACCCTTTATGGGTTGTTACATATAAACTTCTCCTGTAGGTGTGCAAGAGACCCTTTGAAGAATGAAACCAATAAAATAAAAAGTAAAATTCAGATTCATGAAGCAGAAACATCAAAATAGAAATTCAGAAATAGAGCAAACTAACCACATCCCAATTTTCAATTCAGGAGGAACACTGTAATTGCTTGAAAATTGAAAATCAAATTCAAATAAAAATAGAAATAAAAAACATATGTCGGAATGAATTGGAAATTGCAAAGAACTTATGTCGTCTACATGTTTGTAATCCAAAATTAAATCCACCAAATTCAAACAACATGAAAAATCCATCAATCATTGCAATTGTTTTAATCACAATACATGTAGTAATGAATGATTATGGATATAAAACTTGTGACAACTACAAATACCAAACAATTCACAAGGATAAAATATACCAAATTACTAAACCCCTACTGCTTAGAAGACAGAATAATAACAAAAAAAAAGAACATAATAAGAAGAAATTGGGTACCTGTTTTACAAACAGAGAAGAAGACGAGGCAAAAAACTGATCAATCAGGTAGAATGAGGGAAGATATCCTTTTATTATTAGGCTAAAGGGTATTTTGGTCATAATCTAACCTTTAATCTTCCAGGCGTTTTCTTTCTCTTCGATTCCGCCCCATTTTGGGAGGAAAGTTTGGAACGGTACAAATCCTCCCAAATATGTTCTCTTCATCTCTTCTCTTCAAAAAAAAAAAAAAACTCTGGAGCACCCAAACTTCTCTTCTTTCCTTCCAAATCCTTTCACTCCCGTCTCTTCTTTCATTAAGTGATACTCAGGAGCAGGGTGTTTGCCACCGATCGCTCCCCTGCTATGCCTTCTTCGCCACCGACCTCTACTGTGTCATCCACCACCACCACCACCATCCCCACACTCCATCATGTCCCCACGCCCCCACCACGCATCAGACAACATCGCAACCAGTACACTACCATCGCTCAACGACCATACAACACTACCCTCTTTATCTCTCTAAGAAACCCTAGATTGTTATCGCTGCTACACCCCCACTCTCTATCTCTCCTTTATGTCCTATATTAAAAGCCACCGCTGTCACCTACTTCTCATCCCTATCTGTCTCTCTCTAATAAAACAACTCACCATCACCATCGTTATTGTCCCTTGCCCTTCTCCCCCTACTGCAAGCACTAGATCTAAACCACCAGTCGCCACCATTAATAACCAAACTCCCTATTTCTTCTTCTTTCTCACTTAAAGGTTCAATTTTTTATTTCATTATTGTTTTAGTTTTTTACTCATTTGTGTTATAACGGCTTCCATTTCTAACCTGTTTAATTTCTAACAGGGGTATTAAAGTTATCACATGTTTGAGTTCCTACTAATTTGTTCTTACTTATTTTGTTTCTTTCTTGATGCTCCAGTTTTTGATTATATGATTGTAGATATTGATTGCAACATAGCTACAAATTTGAAACCTTGCAACATGCATCATCTACCTGAAAGGCTATTCATTACAGACGAGGTAAAACAATAGTTTTTTAAGTATGATATTGTACTCATGTTTAACAGTGGTAAATACTTGTAAAACTTTGATGTCATTTTTATATGTAAATCTTGGTTTTGTTTCTTAATTAGATCTCAATTTGCTTTGATTTTTACGGATTTTTAAAGTTTTACATTTAATAGTTTTTAAATTTAGTATTTTGATTTAGGTGTTCTTGTCAATAGGATGATGTTGCTAGAAAACATGGTGGTAATGAATAAGCCCCAATTAAATTGGACAAGATGAGACTCAACTGGAATAGAGTTGAACTTGACTGAACTGTGTTGGACAAATTATTTTTTATAACTTTTGGTATTATTAGAACTAACCCAATAAAATGAATAGAATTTCTAGATTGTCCTTGATACAAAATAACTTACATTACCTTCAAATTCATCAATAAAAAAACCTAATTTTTTATCTAATTCAAAAGGAATCATTTGTGAAAAAAAAAACAAAGTTGAATAAAAGTTTGAGGAAAAACAACATTAATCTTTTTTCTACTTCAATATGTGAATTAATTCACAAATGTATACTTCTTGGACATTATCAACATGTTAATTTTGTAGGAATGCCAGCTGACAGTTCTATTGGAGAATTGAGTGTCAAGCAACAACAACATGATTGTTATGAAATCCTACCTGATGGCCCATGAAGTCTTTGATAAAATGCCAAAGCGAACACCAACTTTCTATATACCCATCCACCTTCATAAGGTTATGAAATCCCACCTAACGAATAATAATTTCCCATAATAGCTTTGTTTTGCCAACATGCTTTATTCTTTCAAACACTAAAAATTAACTTCTTGGTCCCTAAACATCAAAACGTCTGTAAAATGATAACATTTTAACTTCCCTCTTTTTTACACATTTTTTTTCTTTTGCCGCCCCTGGTTCAAATGAAATGGATTTTTTTATGGTCATGTTGTACAATATTAAGAAAGTCTCGGTTGTGTAATCTAATTAATTTGCTTTTTGTTAAATCCACATGTACTTTCAGGAGCAATTTTGGAGCTTTACATAGTCATTAAATGTATTTGTAGCAGATGCTTCAGCTGGTGCATGTAATTATGTTTTGTTTGGTAATCTTATTCATCTCTGTTAGTTCATTATTTTTTATCTGATGCTTCAGCTGCTGCATCTGATTATGCTTTTCATGGTTGTCATGGTTGTTAATGTGTTATGATGAGGCCTTGTGTAAGGAAGAACTGATTGGTGGTTGTTAAAGTACATTCTCTCTAATTGTGTGTGTGTGTTTACAGGTCATGAAATGGGTGCTTAACTATGTATGCGACCTTACATTATACTACCAAAGGAAGAGTGCAAGGTAAGGAAGAACCCTTCATGTTGTATGTAAAGCAGGTATGTGTCTATATTGTATATTTTGTTATTAGGTCTTAACATCAGTTTATTTTTCTAAAAGAGTATTTTATTGACTTGGTAAAAAAACACTAGAGATTGGTTGCTACCCGTTTGTAATAAATCTATTTTTTTATATTCGAACTTTCTCATGTATGATCATGGCTTCTAAAAACCTTTTATGGTTTACAGTTCTTTAATGAATACAATTTTTTTTAAACAACAATATGATAGTTCTTTGGGAGTGGAATAGTGTACATGAGTAAAGCCCAAGATGTTATTTCTATTCCATTTTTGTCAAATTATGCTCAAACAGAGAGGGGTGTACAGTGATATGGAGTTCGTTTATTTTCTGGTTTATAATTATAATATTTAGCCTTTCATTAACTAAAGCTAATTGTTCCATTGACAGGAATCTTCCTAAGTCTGTATTGCCAAATTTGAGTACTCATCTTCTAGAAGTCTTTGTGGAATCTAAAGTGCTTGTTTGTTGAAGAAAACTTGTATACCACGTTCATTGTCATTTGTGGGATTATCTCATGTTGTTGATTTATCTAGGCCGTGGTGTGCTTTCATTTCAATAATGTAAATAAATTGTAAGTTTCTTAAAAAATTAAGTTGGTTGGCTTACTATAGATGACTCAAATGTTATATCTGATATGATTAACTGATGGTAATCTTTTGATTTTTCTGTTTTAGGCAGTTGACTATATGGTTCGAAGCATTTAGAATAAAAATGTTAAGGTAGTGTCCAACTTTTATATGTTAAAGTTGGTTTTTATTTCTGGACTCAGGTGTTTTGAGATTACCTCTTATGGGTTTGGATATCTCCTCCTGCTATTTTGAAGATTGAGGTATTCCCCTCCCAATCTCTTTCAGGGCTGCTTGTGGTTGTTTCGAGTTTGGCATAGTTGTTAGTCTCTTTCATCTGTTAGGCTTTAGTTGTTATTCCTTGATTCTCTAAATATCGGGGGATCTATTATTGTTGACATGCTTCTACTCATTTATGATATTCAAGTTGTGAATAGATGGATTTCAGACCAGGTTATTGTAGTTAATAAAAGAGAGAAGGCCTAACGATGAAAAATATATAAGTAAGAGGACGTTTCAAAGATTCTGCTTCAAGTTTTAGTTATGGAAGATTTGATTTTGAAGTTAGAGTATTTAAAGTCAAAGTTTGCAATGTTTAGTATATCTTTAATTTTGAGTTTTTATCCTTTTGTAATTCAAAGTTTTTACCCTATGTGTACTATTTGATCGTTTATATTTGGTTATATTTTATAGTTGCATTTGTAGTTTTTTTTATTTCTCTTGTCTATGTTGAAACACAATATTACATGCCACGCTTTGTTAATCGGAAGAATAAAATTTAAGTTAATGTTTATAAATAATGGATTTGATTGTTATTCATCGGCACTTGATTCTAATAAGAATGTTATTAGAATTTGTTAAAATGAAAATTAATTCCTCATTGTTTATTCATAATAAGAATACAAATTAAAGTTAGGTTTATTAAATATCCATTTGTTTATTCTTTATTATTACTTGGTAGTAATTAGTAGTTTGTTAATTCATCAACTTGTGGGTCTAATTTGTGTTTTTTTTTGTTAATTTTCTTGATAATTTTTGGAGTATAGACATTGTGTATCATGGAAGACTCATAATACGCTTTGTGTTAAAAGGATCTCAATATAGTTTGTCACAAACCAACCAATTTATATTGTATCTACATATTTGTTAAGTTGCCGACAAAAAAAAAAGTAGTTCCAAAGAAGCTGAAATAATGAGTTTGTTGGATGAATAATTGTATAAATTTGTAAGTTTTTAGCTTTAAGTTTGTGTCTTTATCTTTATGAACCACTAAAGGTTAGTAACCCTAAGAACCACTAATTTCATTTCATACCATCTTGCTAAGATGTCCAGTTCGTCACGATCGTTTGCTGTAGTCATTCGATTTTCAGCATTGAAGATATTGGTTAAACGAGTCTAAAACATAGGACCGTTCAACTTGTTGGTCTTGTACACATGAATATATGCACGTGTAAGAACCAAGAACTCGTCATTGCTCCATGGTATAAAACTCATTTTTAGTGAAACAAAGAGAGTAAAATTTCAAAAATAATATATGAATAACTGTAACATCGTTTAGTAAACTGTTTTTTTTAACTTATTGTCAATTTATAGTAGTTTATACACAATATCACAGTCCAATCTTCTAATTTGTCTGCAATTCATAGTTCAACTTAACTGAAGAACGCAGCGTACTAAATGAGAACACAACAGATCACTGTTCGAGTTGACAAGTCATTGCATCGAATGACAACACAATACACTGCTACTTGAGTTGACAACCCATTGCACCGGGAAAATAAGAAGTCGCTATAAATAGTTGTTCATATCCATTTTAATTGTATCTCATTACTTTTCCCCTTGCAACTATGGACTCACCTGTACCACATAGATGGAGCAATGAAGAGGAGGTCGCTTTGGTTCAAGCTTGGATTGTAACTGTAGAGGACGATTTTCCACCGTGTCCGCCAGAAGTTCGCGCTGGATCATTTTGGTCTCGTGTCTGTCATTTGTTTCACCATCAAATGGGGCGTACTCAATATCGAAGAAGAAGAGATGTCAAAGCGAAGTTTCTAGATTTGAAAATAAAGGTTAAGCATTTTCAACGTATTTATAACGAGCTAGATAACAAACATGCGAATATGGATGGAGACATTCTCATACAGGTGGCTTTGGAAGTATACTGTTTCGAATATGAGGGTAGAGAGTTTACCCACGGAGATGCATGAAATCTTTTAAAGAATGTACCTCACTTTTAATATGCATGTTGGTTAAGTTAATTGTTTTTCGTTAGTTAAGTTGCTTGTTGTTGTACGTGTGTTTTGTGAGTAGTTAATAAATCTCCCTTACTTTTAATGTATGTTGTTTCCTCAATCGCAATTAAAAATGAATTAAGATAATAGGTCCATAATCAATTCATTAAAACATTAACCCATAACTAGTACATAACATGACATAAAATGCAACGTCGTACATTAATAACTAATACATAATAGGACATAAAATGTAAACGGGGTACATGAATAACTAATTCTTTTAGGGAGGTAACAGGACCACCCTTTCATTTGGTATTTCCCAGTGCACATGTGATGGTATAGAATTCACCAACTCAGATCCAAATGAAACTCGATACACAAAAGCAGTGAACTTATAATCAACCATTTCTTGAATGGCTTCAGAAGTACAGGTTCTTAGAGATGCTATAGCATGACCACATGGTATGCCGCTTTTTTGCCATTTCCCACAACTACATACCCTACGTTTAAATTGTACTTTGCTGGTGGCAAAATTGTCATCGACTTCAAATGTGTCCCCATACAAACGTCTTGCCACCCAATTATAAGACTTGTTGACACGTTTTGAACCTTATTCTCAACATAAGGGGTCACCCCACCAGATAACCTCCCTGCAAAATTTGTTAATTTTAAAATAATAATACAAGAAAAAACTAAATATAACAATCTCCCTTACCCAACACTTCAGCCCGTTCAACATACTTTGATTGTATCAACGTATTGATTAACTCAATTATTATTGTTATAGGAAACTCACGTGTTGACGTGGATATAATTTGCAACATCTCAGGGACGTCAATCGATTTAAAATTGTAACGTAGTTTTGGGAAAAATGCTCGTGTCCATTTTGAAATTGCTATATCGTCAAGCCAGAAAATCGGACTCCTAGGCAAGGTGCAGAAAGGTGGTTTCCTACATGCACTTTGCAACATTTCCAGACACAAGTAAAAATCATGAACACTACATGCATCGCATGACTTCCAAAACAACGTTTCGACTTCCGTATCATTATGTCCGACAGAATCACGTATTTTTTGAGCTATATCATTAGGACAATATCTATGATACGAATCTGGGTAGACACTCTGAACAGCAAAGTCTATTTTATCACATAGGTTGCTTATGAAACCAACCTCTGTATCCTCACCTAAACACTCTTTTAACTTCATCATGAACCATCTCCTTGATTCTTCACACTCTAAGGTTCCCAAACCAATTGCTATGAGTAGGGGTTCATGGTTTCCATCCAAAGCCACTACGAAGTACATTGTTGTCAGATAGTTCCCAAGAAGGGGTAAATAACCCACATATATTAACAGTATCATGCACCTAAGGAAGGTACGAATCTGCATAAAAAACACAAACATATATTAGTGATAAGTAAAGAGTAAACAAGATACATTACAAAAAAATATTAATTAACTCAATAAAACAAATATGTTCTACCACGCAACCTAAAGCCACAAAACAGAATTGAAAGCAATTGGTATCCGTTTTCTTGATGGTTGTGAAGGTATTAGGATTTGTTCTTTGTAGATTATGCAAGAATATTGGTAGCTGAGAAAAGCTTCTTTCGGTGTAAGTACTCATTTTCACAAGCAATGAAAGTGTTTTACAATGATCACACAAATACAATTATAATTATATACAAATTGGTGTTTCTCTACAGTTCATACTTCATAGTTAACCTTTTTAAATTCATAGTCAAACCAGTTCATTTCATAGTCAAACATCACTGACCGACAAGACAAGACAAGACAAGACAATGTACTTGTCTGTAGTTTAGAGTTCAAATTTTTAAATTCATAGTCAAACCAGTTCATTTCATAGTCAAACATCACTGACCGACAAGACAAGAAAATGTACTTGTATGCAGTTCATAGTTCAACTTTTTAAATTCATAGTCAAATCAGTTCATTTCATAGTCAAACATACTTGTCTGTAATAAAATTTCTTATATAAATGGGTGTAAAGTCACTCCATGAAATTTATCTATGAAAGTAATTCATATTTGATAGAATAAATAAGGCGAATGGCATACTGTAATTGCGGAGGTGAACGTATCATTAGGATTTCGGGTACAACTAAAAACCTAGGAAGATTATTTTACGCTTGCCCATATATGATATCATGTTCTTAACTTCATTCATATTTACACCCTCATGATTATATGGCAACAATTCTTATTGTCAATGTTTAAATTTATAGGGACCAAAATGCGGGTTATTAGTTGGGTTGATGAAGAGAAGGACCAATCATCTATGGTAATAGCTAAAGTAGCTAACTATAATAAGCACTTTCAATTACAAAATAAGAAGTTAAAGATAGCACTGGTTTGTAGTTGGGTGTTGTTTTTGTCAATTATTGTTTACAAGTTGTAAGCTTTTTAATATTGTTTTGATAGTTTTGAAGTTGTTACATCAATAAATTGTTGTATTTGTTGTTATGTTTAGAGCAGTGTACTTGTAACGTTAAAACAAATGGTGCTGTCGTTCTTATGTTGCAAGTATTGAAGTTATTACTGGGTCATTAAATCCAACATTCAATTACATATACAAATATATAATCCAACTACATAGGACCAAGACTCGACCCCCAAATTTTTTTTGCCATCCGTTAGTGAAACTCTAAAGCTGCGTTCCTGGGGCCAATAAGTTCACGTACTGGTTAGCCTGAAACTAATTGTTCCATAAACATACAAACAAAAACACTACAATCTCCCAAATGACTACTTTGTTGGGGAACATTTGTTTCGAAAATGAATTGCATATTCAATGGAATCCTTGGGATGTTCCTCCGGACCCAATAGTCAATCTTGTCTAAATAATCTGCCACCCGAGCTTCAAATTTGGTAAAGGTTCCATCAGAGTTGAATTTTTCATAACCCCTCTACCGAGACTGTCATAAATATGGACTTCCATTGACGTCAATCGTAGTTATCCAACTAACCAGTGATTAGGGGATGAATGAATTGGCATTAGGACCTGTATAAGGATAAAAAAAATAATTATATTTACATATCAGAATACAAAAACATAACGACAATAACAAAAAAAATTTCAAAAAATTAAATTCAGTTTACCGTATCAACATCCCACCAAGCAACCATGAAGTTGGGGTATGTAGCAACACCAGCCATAAACGCCCTCCAATCAACCCCCCCCCCCCCCCCCCCCTGCAAAACATGGCAAACAAAAAAATTTGTGGGCATTATTATATGTCGGTTTCTATCAAAACACCTCTCCATGAGTAGAGTATACCAAATGGTGATATGCTGCACACAAGTATGATACTTTTGTTATTAACTAAAAAAACTTTAAAAATAATAAATTAAAAATTATTTTACCGTTGCCTACAACCATCTGTTGTGTGTATGCCCAAACAAGGCGCTCCAAAAATCTCTATCTAACACCAAATTAAACAAACGATGTTGCATTTCATATGAATGTAATAAATAATTTTGGATCACAACCTCACCGCCTGCTACATAAGGTTGCAGGCGCAACATGGAGAAGTCGTGAACAACAACAAATGTTGGAGGAGGAACGGGGCTTGTTGATTTGATATCAACCTTCTTTTTTGGTCTTTTTTTTCTTCGGTGTCGTGTACAACTAAAACAATATTCAAATGTTTAAATCTCTATCTTTCAAATAATTCACATAAAAACAATATTCTATTATTACGATATAAACTTTTAAATTAAACGAATACCTTGGTGTAAGGAGGGCACAAATACTTTGATGGATTTCGAGCCCTCGGTCTATCGGGTGTAATTTCTTTGCCATCAAAACCATAAGCATCATAATAATTTACGTTTCCCGTAATTATTATTTCATCTTCCTCTGACACCTAAAATAATTAAAAAATGTTTTAATCTACTAAAAAAATGTAAGTATAACAACTTCTTTAGCTTCATTATAATCATTTGCATCAAACACATCATCATCAAATTTGTTCCTACTACAACCCACATTCCCATTCATCTCCTCCAACTCCTATATTAAAATTAACAAATTATAGTTATTAACGAAAGACACCTTAAAATTTAATTATTAAAATTGTAACTGTGATATATATAATAACCTTGTGGTCTTCAATATCACCAAAAACATTTTCATTTGTATTATTTTATTCATCCCTTCATCTTTTACAACCTACATTTTGAACTATAAAATATGAACAAAAATTTTCAAATATATTAATAAATTCTAAAAAAATGTAGCGTGTAACTAACCGGTTGATCAAAATTTGTTTGGAATCTTGCAGGCTCCTCAAAACTGATGCTATTCCATAGATCTTCATTATTGACTTCTTCAACAAACACCTCAGTATGTTCTCGGTTCATAAACACATGTTGCTCCAGTGCACGTACCGTTTCAACACCTCCTCTAGGCTGGGTTTCCCATTACGCCCACCTCTACCGTGAGAGCGACCACTAGACGACATACTAGATGAAGATTCGTCTTGTCTCCTAAAATTGTCCTGTACTGGGGATGGAACCGATTTCCATTCATCATATACATACTCTTGAAATGACATATAATAACAAGATGTCATCTCATCATCACTCGGTGACATTTTATTTCTTGGTCGCTTTGCCTCCTAAAAATTGAACATATTAAAAATGCATATAAAAGTATAATAATGAATTTTATTGAAAACAATTTTTTTTTTTATAAAACTGTGTCTTTGAAAAAATCTTGTTCACATAAACCCATTTCAATTTTTTTGTGCCACTCCATCGTTTCATTCGAGGCATGTTTCTATTTTTTCTCAATACAAATCCAAAGGCACGAACACCCGGAAGGATCTCATATATCCATATCTACAATTTTTACAATTATAGTAATAAAAGTTAAAATTAAAATAACTAACATAACACTAAAACCATTTAAATATAAATAATTTTTTATACCCTAAATGGAGCCGTAAATCCTGAGACGGAGTATTTTAAAGTTTGACGACACTCAGGCAGTGATAAATATTTATTTATCTTGTGCCACGTATCCCCACGATTGTCATAAGTAAAATCTCATAAATAGCTACCCAAGCAAAACTAACTAAACAAAAAAATATTAGTTATAATATAAATTAACATTAATAATATGCAACTTTCAAAGTAAACAAAAAATACTTGTTCCAAACATTCAAATTCTATGTAAAAAAAAAACCAATCTTGTGGCACCCGATCATTTATTTCTTTTCCCAAAAAACCTTCACACAAAATGTATATCAAACATACTCTAACTGCATCAGCATCGCCAACTTTCTAAGAATGGATGATTTAAAATAAACTTTTCAGGTCACCGATTTTCACCGAACTATTTGTATGGTTCGGAAATAAACGTTCACGCAATAAACATCTTTTTTTACTACTAACTATTTTTTCTGATAATTTTTTCCCGATATTTTTAGGATACTCGCCAAAATTCAACCCGGTTGTCAAACAAAATTTTTCTGGGCCATATACAATTTTCGTATCACCCACTCTAAAATATAACTGTTTTATTCCATCTGGAGATAAAACAGCGTCCAGCTATATCTGATGAAGAAACATCTTGACGAAACATCTTGCAGAACAGTAATCCATCCCCTTGTAAACGAGGGACGTCCAACAAGTAACCAAATATTGTTTATCTAAAACTATCACGTCTGATATCATCTAACACATCAAATACTTCCCATATGTTACACCCCGATCCTTTTAGTTCATAATAACTTTAACATTTAAATTATTAGAATCATGTTGCATGAAAAACAATAACATATTAGAAACTAAACAACTATTTCATATTAAAATATCATATTACTAAATGCAATCATAATCCAACATTCAAATTACAAACATAAACAATGCAAAAACCAACATTTAATCAATAATTTATATATTTACGTTGAAAAACAACATACTATAACAAATTTTTAATTTAAACGACAACTATATACAATTTTCCAAGTTATACGACAAGTATACAAACGATTTTTAACTTTCATATTAAATAAAATAACATATTCTAACCATAGTATAACATTTTTTCAACTTAAATGACAAATATATATAAATTTTCAAGTTATACGACAAATATACAAACGACTATTGTAAACATATTGTAAACTTTATTATAACCATTTTTCAAGTTATACAATCACTTATATGATAAGTATATACAAATTTTCAAGTTATACAACAACTATACAAACGACAAATAACATATTTTAACCATGCTATATCAATTTATCAACTTAAACCACTAACCAAACATATTGTAAACATCATTGTAACAATTTATTTAACTTTGAACTTAAAAAAAATAACATATTCTAACCATTTTACTTAATATACAACTAGTCAATGCACATTCTATGCAGTCTATAATTGTACATTCATACAACCACTAACAAAATAGCTTTAAAACTTCAATTTTACTAATAAATCATATTAAAACTATCAAATACAACAAAATTACCCAATCACAAACAATATGATTTCATTTTTTTTACACTAACTAATACAATAAATAATAAAGACATATACTAAAAAAATGTTAATTAAAACATAAAAAGAGTTAAAATGTAACAATATTTTTGGGATTGTTGAAAAAATCGTCCATTTTCTTCAAGAAATCGTCACAGGGAATCGCTGAGAGAGAGAGAGAGAAAGTTTTTCTATATTGAAGAGTGAAAAATGAAGGGAAAAAATGGTTTTATACTTTTTTTTTTTCATAAAATCGCAGGGGAAACACGAAAATCGCAGATGGGATATTCCATCTGCGAAGGTACAAGTGCCTAAAGCACAGCTGTGCTTTAGGCGCTTGTACCTTCACAGAGGGAATGACAAAATCGCAGATGGGTCATTTCCATCTGCGATTTTAGTGGTTATTTTTGCAATTTTTATTTTTTTTTGGCTAAATGTGTAAGGTACTTAGTGTATTTGACTAATTTTGTAATTATCTCTTTAATTTTTTTCTTCAAACTTTAGAAGCAATTAACAATATAATATTATATATTAGGTTAAATACAATATATAATTAAAAATATACTAAAATATATAAATCATAATTATCTATAAATAAAATATAATATTGATATATTTTAAATGTATATATAAACTTATCAAATAAAGTATATTTGTGATTAGTGGAGGTAGTTGATAAATAATCAAAATATTAAATTATTAGTTGTGTATTATTATATATTGTATATCCTATTGTATTTGGTCCATTCTTGTATTATGTAAGTGTATATATTTGTGTTTAATGAAAGAGATCATTCATAGCAAAATACCAAATCATATGGTATCATTATGACATGTTTTATAGAGCATTATGGCATACTCTATTGACCTTCGATCATCATGACAAGCTCATCTTTGTCTGACAAACCCTCCTCCACCATTAATATTAAACATGTTGTTTCGCTTGATCTTGAGTTGGACCACATGAATTACGACGTCTAGCGCAAATTATTTGAGATCCACTATATTGGATATGGGGTGGTAAATCATCTTCAACCTCCTATCGACACTCCCAAACCATCCACTCCTGCTACCAACGACAAGTCAGTCATCTCCATCGATTTTGAAGAATGGAAAAGGTTGGATCCTATCATTAAATCTTGGTTATATGGTTCTCTTACAACATCTCTTCTCTACTTGGACTTTAAGAAAAATGCACAACATATGAAATTTGGCAAAATATTGAAAATTTCTTCCATGATAACACGGAAAATAAGGTTATTCACCTACAAAATGAGCTCCGTAATATCACAATGGGCGATTTGTCCACGACTGATTAATGCAACCGGGTAAAATCTTTGGTTGATCTTCTCGAAAATATGGACTTTGAGGTACCAAACATTAATCTTGTTGGATACATGTTGAATGGTTTGCATAAAAATTATAGATATATTGCCATCACCATTTCTCATAAAAAACCAATTCCTTCTTTTTTGGAGGTCCGATCTATTCTTGTATGTTAGGAACAAAAAACGATTTAGGATGAATATCGCCAATCTTCCATTACTCACTCGGATCATACTTCATCTCCCACTGTGCTCACCATCAAATCCTCTTATCACAACAATAATCAATGTGGTGGATTTTGTGGTGGACGTGGGGGTCGAAACAACCATGGTGGACGAGGTTGTCGTGGTCCGCAACCATACCTTGGAGGACAACTATAACAACGCCATCAAAATGGTCACCAATCTTCTCGTGATACAAACCCATCATGTTGGGCTTTTGGCTTGTATCAAACAGCTCCACAACCGGGCCTTCTCCCCACTCCTGCCTTGCCTGTAGCCCAACAACAACCTCTGCCAGGTGGGCCTCGATAGAATCCAACCCATCACCATATTTTTGGATTAGTGTAATCAACCTTTGGGTCCCTAACAACTCCATAAGCTTTTCCCCAACAAGCTTTCAACATTAATCATCATGCATCCATGCCTCAACAGGCCACCTTACTTCCCGAGATGTTCAACACCATGTCCTTAAATTACCCTGGACACGGTGACTGGTACATGGACACTAGCACCACTTCTCATCTTCATGCTGATGTAGGTATACTCAAGTCTATGTCTGATAAAATTATTAATTCATCTTCATCTATTTTAGTGGTGAAGGATCCTCAATTCCTATCTCAGAAGTCGGTAATACCATCCTTTCTCAACCAAATCCTTATCTTACTTTACACCTTAAAAACATTTTGATCACTCGCCAATTATTAAAAATCTTATTTATGTTTGTCGTCTCAATAATGAAAATATATGTGCTATTAAATTTGACCCTTTTGTTTTTTTGTGAAGGATTTTCAAACAAAACAAATTCTCATGCAATGTGATAGCACCAATGACCTCTACCTTGTCACCACTCTGACTCCTCAAGCCTTCATCTCCATGTCTCTATTTCTTTGGCACCAACATACCGGTCACCCCGATCATCATGTCTTCCAACATTTAGCTGATAATCATTTAATTTCATGTCCATGTCTCATTTTCTTTGGGTCTATCCTCTTTGATATTTTCACTAATTTTTTACACTTTCGATCATATGTCAAAAATCAATTTAAAACTGATATCAAATATTTTTCAGTGTGACAACAATAATGAATACAACAACAAAAACTTAATTTCACTCTCTATTTGTGGAACACGACATTCACATGCGTTCCTCATGCTCTCATACCTCTTAACAAAAGGGAAAATTTGAATGCATGCTTCACAGAATAAACAATCTCATGCGCACTCTCTTATTTCATGACGATCTTCCACCACTGTATTGGGTTAAAGCTCTTCACATGGCAACATACTTATTAAATATCCTTCCCACCACCTTACAAAATGACACTCTGTTTCATAGACTCTTTTAGAAACAACCATCATATTCTCACTTATGCATGTACAAGCGTCTATGCTTTCCTCATATTGTCACTCCTCACAAGTTATCTCCCAAACCCACTCTTTGCATCTTTCTTGGCTATCCTACAAGCCACAAAGGATATCGGGGTCCTAATCTTCATACTAAACAAATTATTCTGGCCCAGCATGTTGTCTTTGACGAATTGGTTTTTCCTTTTGGGTCTGTGACACCTAACTCTCCTCCATCCTACTCTTTCCTTGATCATGTCACAACTCCCCTATAGACAAGTCTCCACCACCTTTGCATGACAGCCCGCCCTCCGTTGAGACATGATCTCCTCACAAGACTATCTCTCCATCTATGTTTTATCCTACCAATGTAGCTTCCTCATATGTAGCATCTCATATGGATTTTGTTCCTACATTAACGACACTTCTTATGTCACCAATAAGGGCTATCCCGAATGCATCCTCTTCTCCTTCTCCTAGCGGTACTCAAACTCATGCCACTCCTCCTTCTTCTCCTTCCCCTATTCACACCTAACATCCAATGCAAACTTGTAGCAAATGGAGCATTTTCAAGGCTATACAAAAACTCAAACTTCATGTTGACTCCTCCTCCTCTATTTCTAAAACTTACTCTCAAGCATTTAAGGATCCAAACTGATGGGTTTTATAGGTTACAAGAACTATATGCTTGCAGAATTTCACTTAACACTTAAGGGCACATGCAACCTAAATCATCTATGTCATATACTTTGAATGCAACATACTATGAACAACAAAAACTAACATGAACCCTAATTGAAAAACCTAGTATAATCAAAACACAAGAATTAGGGTTGCATACCTTTGATTTGTTGTAGTAATTAAACCACTTTAATCCTTCCTTTGAAGAGCTTGGAAAGCTTGCACCAAAGGTATGATGCATCTAATGGCTCACACGCAAACCCTAGAACTAGAAGAGAATTAAGGAGAGAGGAGAAGCAATAGAATTTAGTTCATAAGCTTCTAGGAAAGAATATGCATGAATTGGAGTGCCCCAAGGGTTCTACTTATAGTTTAGGTAACTTAGGGACCAAACAATATTTGAATGAATTTAATCCCAATCCAAATCCTTTCCATATATGCATCCAAGAGGCCCGTGGAAACCCCAAAGAGGCTCCCAAAACCGTCCTCTATTGGATGGTTCTAGAATTGTCTATTTGGTTCAAATATTGAACAATTACAATTCACCACTTGCACCTTTAATTAATTCCAATTAATCTCAAATTAATTCCAGATTAATTCTGATTAATAGTTAATTCATTCTAGTTGATTTTTTATTAATTTATTAACCTTATAAATTAACAAATCAATTGTTTAATTATTGATCTCATATTAATTTATTAAACACATAATAAATTAACAAATCAACTATCTATTTCCAGTTAATATATTAATCATATAATATATTAACAAATCATTTCCTCATAATTTCCAATTAGTTTATTAATAATATAATAAACTAATAAATCACCATTCTCTCTATAATTGTCATTCTAATAAAGTTCTAGTTAAGAGGGAAACCCAAAAATGACTTTGTTTCTAATTACAAGAATATACCAATTTAGTTATTGGCTTAGACACCTTAATCCAATAGTCTCATACTTGGAGAAGTCTGTAACTACAATTTCAAGTATAAAACTTGAACTAAATAGCAAAGAGTGTTTTCCAAAGCCACTGTCGAACTTTGATTCAAATGAAACGTTGGAGAGATAGTGAAACTGCATGGAGTTCCATTATCTATTGTTTTAGATCAGGATAGTCGCTTTACGTTGACATTTTGGGGTAGCTTCCAACGAGAAATGGGTACTCGAGTATTATTGAGCACAACATACCATACACAAACAGATGAGCGAAGTGAACAGACAATACAGACCTTGAAATACATGTTATGGTCGTGTGTTATTGATTTTGGAGGGTCTTGGGAAACTCATTTGTCGTTAATTGAGTTTGCATATAACAGTACCTACCACACGAGTATAAAAGTCACACCATATGAGGCACTGTACGGTAGCAAGTGTAGAACTCCATTATGTTGGAATGAGGTGGGGGAGAAACAGTTGGTTGGACCTGAACTTGTTCAACAAACTACCGACAAAATCCAGGCGATTAGGGATAACATTAAGGTTGCTCAGGATCGGCAGAAAAGTTATGTAGACAAGCAAAGAAAGCCAATAGTGTTTCGGGTTGGTGATAAAGTTATGTTAAAAGTGTCCCCATGGAAGGGTGTTGTGCGTGTTGGTAAGCGAGGGAAGTTAAGTCCTCGCTATGTTGGACCCTTCATAATAAAGGAACGGGTTGGAGAGGTGGCCTATCGATTGGAGCTACCAAGGGAAATGCAGGGAATTCATATCACATTCCACGTCTCTAATCTAAAGAAGTGTCTAGTGGATGATGCCATGGAAGTTCCACTTCAAGAAATTATAGTTGATGAGAAGGTACATTATATGGAAGAGCCTGTCGTAATTATAGATCGAAATGTCAGGAAGTTAAGGAGTGTGGAGATACCACTGGTGAAAGTTCAGTGGAAGTATCATAAAGGTCCACATGTGACATGAGAAACCGAGCGAGATATAAAGACTAAATACTCTCATTTATTTGCTTAACTCAAATTCCGAGGACAAATTTTTTCTAAGAAGGGAAGTTTGTGATAACTCAAATTTAAAATATATAAATATATATGTAATTAGATTACATTATTTTAATGAAATGATTAATTCAAGGATTAATGAGTTAATTAGTAGAGAGTTATGAGGTTTAATGTCCAAAACCGTCACCTTCATTGTGGCAGTAAAATTCAAGCAACTGAGAGGGCTCCTTCAGCTTTAGAGTTAGGCATTATATATAGCTTGAGAAATCGAGTGAGAAACCCATTGGAATTGAAGAAAAAGACGAGGAATCATGAGAGAAACGGGGTGTGCAAGTTTTCGAAGATTTTCGAAGTGTCTCTTGAAATTAAGGTATGATCACGCGATTAAGCTTGATATAGTAGCTTAGGTAGATGTATATGCATGATAAACGTATTTTGGTTCAACCTACTGTCTCAATTCGATCAAACCAGTAGCAATTTGATAAAAATCTTAATTTTGGAACTTTTGGTATAATGAACCCTGAAATTCGTATGGTTGTGAATTTATTTGTTAAATTTTAATGATAATATGTCACCGAGAAGTGGAGTTGCTTAATGGTGATTTACAATTAATTTTACAAGATTTTTCAAAGCTTTCCGGTTGTTTAAAAATGACAGAAAAGAAAGACAAAAAAACGAAGTTTCCGAGTGGAAGAAAGTTAATCCGACCGAGTATGGTACATATGTGGGTCAATCGTGTGTCATACCTTTTAGAAAAAAAAAAAGAATTTATTATTATTAATAGTTTATTTTCCTTAGAAACATTTTTTTTATTTAAGTGTTTTCAAATTGGGGTACACATTATTTTCTTTTCAAGTATTCAGAAAATACAACATTAGTCTCTGAACTTTTGAAGTTACAGACTTTAACATAGTTCGGTTTTAGCACTGCACTTTGATAATTATATAGTTCGGTTTTAGCACTGCACTTTGATAATTATATAGTTCAAAATAATTTTGGATATTATGAATGACACCCTCAAATATTTTAACATCACTTATTTATTAATCATTCTAGAGCTTTTTTTGTAAAGGGAAGTATTATAATATCTAAATGACATTTTCTAAAATGGTTATTACACATATCATAATTAACGTAAATTGCTAATTACAAGTCGTTGAATGATACATGTTGATGCTTGAACCAAAATGAAAATATAGAATGTTTTATAGGATTATAGCCTTAAAATTACTTGTTGGTGGAATGTAGGGTGTGGGTAGCGCGACAAGCTCTGGTTAAGTCATAAAAACCAATAAGGTGAGCTTCGTGTGAATTTTATGGTTACTTACATGAAAAGTTGTTTTTATATTATTGCAATTACATGTTACCGTTGTTATTACTATAGATATTTATGTAGACTTTATTAACTATTTCATGTAAAATGGTGAAAAGGGTGGATGACATATGTATCGGGAACAAGTGTATTAACTACATAGTTTTATTATTATTTGTCAGTCCGCGGCAGAGAGTTTGCGCTCTGATTAATTAGCCGTAAATATATTTGTTGTGCCCGGTGGAGGGACTTGTACCCTGGAAATGACGGTAGTTTCCTAATGTATCACCAGGGTGGAAAGAAATGAAAAGAATTATATTTGATAAATTGTTGCACTTGTTTTTATTATGCATGAAAATCATAAACTCACTAAGCCTTAGGCTTACCCATTATAATTTTTAAATGCACGTAAACCAAGAAATAATGTAGCAAATGACAGCGAGAACGAAAGGGATAAAACTTAAACTTGAAGAAGGCGATAAGTTTTGATGAGGACATAACGCACCAAATATTTATTTAAATTTCTATTTACTTCCCTATTATTATTAATAATCACATTAGTATTTGAATTTTCCATTTTTAGAGGTTTCTGAGACCATATGAAGATAATAATTATATTTGAAATTTGGTGCTTTGCATTGCACAAACCATAGTAGACGGTCGCCGATAAAATAAAATAAAAAAAAGGATTTATCCTTACGTACTTCAAACTCACGTGTATCTCTCCCTCACCGTTCACACGACGACTCTTCCTCCTCAATTGATTACACCATCTACGACTAAGTTATCTTCTTCCATCATCTGTCATTCATTTCCTGGTGAATGGTGGAGCCGGAGCAAACCGGAGCAACTTTGGATAACGCAAAAATCATTCATCTCAAGACTCAAATTCATCTTTGTTGTTTGTTTGTTCGTCTAGTTGACCTTGATATAATTCATTTCTATTTGGTTTAGCAATTTCAAATTAAATTTCTTTTAGGCTTAATTTATATTTATTAATTATATGTTTTTGTAAATTTGTATTTTTTCTTTGTTTAAGTTTTTCGAACTGAAGAAAAAAAATGCCGGAAATTTTTTAAGGTAGCCGGCGTCAATGATTGTGAAGGTGAAAATTTTAGAAAGTAAATAAAATATTAACAAAAAATGGATATAGAAAGATAGAAACGCAACAAAATTAGTTTACTATATTTCGTTAATTATTTTCAAAACAACTAGTAATTAGTAAATATTTTTGAAAAATACCACCTCTTGAAATAAAACTCTAACGCATACTTTGTTCAAATCCATTTTAAGGGATTTTGCTCAAAACGAGCCTCAATCATACCAATATATTTTCTCTGTCATGTATTATATCCTTGAGTAAATTACACGAATGGTCCCTATGGTTTGGGGTAATTTGCAAGCTTGGTCCCTAACTTATTATTTTAATTCGGAAGGTCCCTACTGTTTGTTTTTATTACACGCTTGGTCCCTACTGTTTGTGTTTGTTACACGCTTGGTCCCTGTCTTAACTAAAAAGACTATTATTTAAATAGAAAAAAATAGTGGGTTTTGTAAGGTAAGGTGATGGGGTGGGGTTGGAGGTGTATTTATTTAAAAAAATTAAAAAATCAATGGCAAAAATGGTCTTTTTAAGTAAGACAGGGACCAAACACGTAACAAAAGCAAACATTAGGGACCTTCCGAGTTAAAAAAATAAGTTAGGGACCAAACGCGCAAATTACCCTAAACCATAGGGACCATTCGTGTAATTTACTCTATATCCTTTAGTCGGAGTGTAATTTTTATTTTATTTATTTATTTATTTATTTTTATAAAGAAAACAATGCTTTTCTAAAAATTTCTTTTGTATTCACATTGAACAAAACTCTAGAATAAGTGCAACCTTTTCCCAACAAAGTCAATACCTTTAAGTCGTTTTTTACTAATGATGTTGATTAAAAAGCAATTTGTTTCTTTGAATCTAGAATCACAATCACTACAACAATCCATTTAAATTTAAGAAAACGCAATAACAGTAAAAGAGTTTAAGAACAGAACGCAGTAATTTCCAATTTAAAACAAATATAACAATTACCGCCATCTCAAATTCCACAGAAGGCATAAAGTATACCGAATATAATCACAAATACACATAGCAATTATGTTGCATCATGCCAACCAGATTTTACAGTCATCTTCGGAAACGTTAATAAACAAATATATATAACGTAAATAATTGGAGCTTAATGATAGTCACCATGTCTCGGCTGAAAACCTGATTTTGAGTAAATCATTGACCAAGGTCCGGTGCACCAGATCCCGGCCCTTGATAAGTGTTTGGATCAATGAGGATCCTCCTGCACCATGAGGCCACATACACTTCAAACGGAAAACTGCTTAATGATTACTTTAAATAATCAACAATAATTAAAGATACAAAAGAATTATTCCGTACATACCTTGAGTTGTAGAGGAGGTCTTTAAATCTTCTGTTTCAATTGAGAAGAGGCTTGAAATCAACAAGATGCAAAAAAAAACAGACATGAGTTTGAAATCCATCTCTTCACTGCAACAAATTCTTGTGCGTGTGAGTTTATATATTTCTTCCAAACTTGTATGGTATATATATATATATATATATATATATATATATATATATATATATATATATATATATATATATATATATATATATATATATATATATATATATATATATATATATATATATATATAGTTGGGTTATTATGAGAACTTAAAATTTTGCGGCAACTTGCAAACGTCTGTTTGTGGTCACATTGACCGCGAACGTAGATCATGCATATATATATATATATATATATATATATATATATATATATATATATATATATATATATATATATATATATATATATATATATATATATATATATATATATATATATATATAAAAACACTAAATTTTTATTTAAAAAACATATTAAGCACTCATAAAACCATACAAAAAACAATACATAAAACTTAAAATACGATTAATATATTTGATACGTTAAGAAACATAACAAAATTCTTACTTCTTTATACAACAAAACAAACTTCTTCAACTCTTCACAACTCTTCAACTTTTCATATTTGAATCACAAGTCAATGTATTTTTTGTAGATAAATCTTTCCTTGTATACTAGCAACTAGTTTATACCCTGTGGGAACCACGGGTTATAAAATTAATTAAACTTTCATAATAAAAATTTATAATTATTAATCAATTATTTTAAATAAATTATTAATTAAGAGATATATCAATTTTTTAAAGTTATTATAACTTCAAATTTAACATATAATTATAAAAAGTAAATTTGAATTTTGAAATAAGTTGCTTAATATATCTACATGACACATGACATAATATTAATGAGGAGTTATATTAGAGTGACACTTGGCAAAAAAAGATTAAAACTACTCATTTATTAGAATAGAGATATGGCTAGATATGTATAAATAAAGGGAAATATAAAAAGTCATTAGTAAATGACATTAATTTGAGAAACATGAAAATTCATTTAGTTAAGTAATTATAAGAAATAAATTTAAAACTTTTGGGTGGTTGTTATTAATTGGTTGAAAATTGAGAGTTTTTGGGGGTTTAAAATGATATATCTTAACCTATATTTATTTGGATGGCCTACTTTTTAAATTTTATAAAGATAAAGATATAGATAAATATAAATTTAAATACTTGATTAGATCAAGACAGTGGATACTTGGACCCTCTAGACGGCCCACGTCGAACCCGCCCAAGGCTCATCATATTGGAGTAAATTGTGGAACATTATGCATATCTTAGGTGTGTTAATTTTTGAACTTTTAACTAACTATATGTAATTTTACACATCAAACATTAGACTCGTCTATAAGATAACCAAACATTTATTGATCATCCAAGTTATATTTTAATTGTATCTTCAAAAGAAACACAATTCGTGTTTTTTTTGAACTGACAAATACAAATATATAGTCTACTCCCACTACAAAAAAAATGACAATTAGTGATGAAAAAGAAATGGTCACTAACAATAGAAAGCGCCGTCACTAAATGATTTAGTGACCAAACTTCTAGTTGTCACTTTTCGTCACTATAGGTCGGCCACAAAAGTTGATTAGTGACCAAAATATAAAAGTGGTCAGTAATTAGTGACAAAAATATACCGGTCACTAAATCTGTGACGACCTGTTTCGTCACCAATGTTGTCACTAATCAATGAAAATCATCACTGATTTCTCTAATCGGTGAACAATAAAATTCGTCACTATTTTTCCATTCAGTGACCATAAAAAGTGGTCACTGGTTTACCAACTTAGTGACAATAGAAAGTAGTCACTGATTCTAGTTGTTATTTATTGCATCTAACCCATTTAAGTAATTGGCATGGAAATATTTAAATGACTAAAAGGTAAACACACACACACACACACACACACACACACATATATATATATATATATATATATATATATATATATATATATATTCAGATATATACAATACATAAATGACTAAAAGGTAAAATGATAAGCATAAACTGTTCTCAAATTTAAACAAAATCCATAATATACAATACATAAATGACTAAAAGGTAAAAACATATATATTCACCTTTGTATAAAGTAGGATTATACATGATATTCAAAGAAGATGGATTCAGCCTCTTCTTTACCATGAAAATATAAAAAGATTACATCAATCTATAAACATATGTAGAAGTAGTCAATCACCTTCTCATATTTAGATTCAACAAACTTTGACTTCTTGTCCATTGGCATTATTCCCTCCTGAAATCAATCAATAATTCAAATTAAATCAAGAAATTCAAATGTTCTTTTATGTTAAGTCTCACATTTGTGTAAGATTTGGTTAAGAGTTCTTCCAAAGCATCAAGGTTGCTATCCCATCTTGATTGAGTCAAACAAATAGCAATATTTTCATTAAAACCAAGAGTTCCTTAAAATAATGCAATCTCTTGTGCACTATATCCTAACAACCATTGTGATCTAATTTGGTGATTGATGGAAGGCTGTTAAGCAAACATTAGTAAGAATTAGGAATTGGGAGCAGCATACATGTGAAGTGGTTATGAGAAAAATTGGGAATAATAAAGAACCAATGTTTCCTGTGAATACATCTGTGTCCAGTAAGGTAGATTGGATTAGGTACAAACTTGATAAGACAATACACATATGTCTTAAATTTTTATCATTTCAATCTTGACACAATAAATGGGATTAATCATCCTATTTAAGCTAATCATATCAATTAATTACTATGTTTCTTAAACCAAGAATACCTAAATATGGTAAAAGTTAACAAGTGTGATAGTTAAGATGTGATATTGATTGTCAGATGCATCTTATTTATGTATATTTGTGCTAATTACATTGGATACTGTCAACTATAATATTTCATGTATGCATTTAGGTATAATTGTTTAATTTACACGTTAAAGCAAGATCAATAGTTACAAAAAATTAAACACAAACCCAAGAAGTGCACCTGGTGAAAAAAATGCAAGGGTCGTGTATTCTACCACAATCATTTTCTCCGCTTCATACCCTCCCCACAAAACAGGATCTTGGACATTCTGCACGAACATCACATTGGTCAAGGACATCTTAGTCATTTAGCTAAAAGTCTATTTCAAATGATTTTTAAGCATATGTAATACATATTTGTGCAAAAGGATTGCTCTAATTCAAGGGTATATAAGATAAGTCGAGAGTACCGAAGCACTTTGTAACACCTGTTAGCTTTCCAATAAAAACTTTAGAACTAAAAACTCCTTCCAAATGATTGAAACACATTGCAATCTCTTCATCATCAAATTCTTGAAGGGTGTTATAAATAAACAGATTAGCATCGGGTAGAGTATCCACCTAACAAAATATAGTATAAATTTTAGCCATATACAGAAAATTACCTGATGTTTGTATTCTCCTTTCTCCTTAATTTAATAAAAACCTCAAATAAAGTGGAAACAGCTGAAGTCTTGGAGAGCTTCCTGAAATTCAAATAGCAAGGTAAAACCTTTAATATGACATACTACCAAGGATGGTAAAATGATGAGCTTATGATTAAATGTAACCGATAACACAAAGATGCTTAAAATTTTCTTATAGAAGGTACAAAGTTCTAATTAGAAAATTCTTCAAATTTAGTAAAACTACCTAATTTATATGAAGTTTTAATCTAAATATTCTCCAATTTAGAAAAAAGGCCTAGATTATATGAGGTTTGAATCATAAAATCCGTCCTACTACAAGCTTCATACCTGGAGCGACTTATTCCATTTTTCAACAAAAGACCGTCGATTTCAGAACTCTGTGTCTTTCATTGTTATGCTTGATGTTAGGTAGAGACGGCTGATTGTGGAAACAATAATGGTGATGATGTTGATGATAGGAAAGATATGGAGATAAGTCGAGAGTTTACGCTTACTATAAAAGAAAGAGCACTAATTTCGAGAAAAGCTACGAGATGACTAACTTGTACGTCGAAGCTATTGTGTTGCACTCTAATTAGAAAAGTGCCGACTAATGAAGAAATCCGTCACGCAGTGTGTGGTTGTAGCGGTCGATAAACATCAAGCATCGAGTGATTAAATTGGACCAACGATGTCCGCCATGACGGAGCATGGTACGGGGAGGATGGTGACGCCAGTATGAGCTAAGTCTGAGGCGAGAAGCTGCTTGCAAAAGGATCTATTGTTGCCGTCTGATCCATCGGAGGGTTGTGAAGGTGCAACCACTGGATCCTCCGATATATTCCAATCTAACGGCGCAAAAGAACAAAGAGACATGTGAAAGATGATAGAGAGGGGGTGAGACTGGAGACATAGCGAGGTCCATAGACGGTAGGCCGGAGAGGGTGGAGAGCGTCGGTGGACCGGAAAGAGAGGTGCGCCTGCGTCGATTTAGGGCTAATTATGTCAATATTTTACGAGAACTAATTGTTGCGATTCAAAATTTGTGTTTATTTAATTTCTTTTAATGGTTTTGAAAGGTTTGTGAGTTGGGTCGGATAGTGTATGTTCTAATGGGATCAGTTTCATGGGTCGGGTCTTGTTGATAGATACCTGGTGATGTAGGGATGTTTCTATACAAAGTGGATGAAATATTTTTTTAAGAAATTAAAGATGGGTGATATTTATAATTAAATAAAAAGAATATCTAAATAAAATATTGTGAAATTCGTAAGGTTTTCGGAGTGTGACAAGTATGTAAGTGGTGGATTTTACAATTGTCAACTTCAGGGATCGCTATATTATTGTCATTTTTTAAAGCCAGTGACCACTAGTTTTGGTCACTAATTGTTTTTTTAATTTTTAATTTAGTAGCCATTATTTTTGTCACAAATTGTCTTTTATTTTGCATTTCAGTGACCACTAAGTGGTCATAGTTTATCCGCATAACACATAGTGTTTAGGTGGTTTCGAATAGTTAGTGACCACTATTTTTGGTAATTCAACCTCCAATGCAGTGACTATTATTTTTTGTCACTAAGCCTCTAAAACAATGACCATTATTTTTAGTCACTAATACTTGTTATGATATCAAAAAACATATATCTTAATTTTATTCACGGTTTAGTGACTGATTTAGTGACGACAACATAGTATTGGTCATTAAATTTGTAGGATTACCAAATTTAGTGACGACTTAATATATGGTGACTAAATGATGCTATTATTGACCAAATTTTAGGTCGTCACTAAAATATTGGTCACTAATAAATATGGATGGCAAAAAAGCTCGAACCCGACAGGGAAACCCGAAACCCGATCATTTCGAGTCGGGTAACGGGTCGTTATCGGGATTTTTATTGGGTTCGGGCAGGGAGTGGATTATATATATATATATATATATATATATATATATATATATATATATATATATATATATATATATATATATATATATATATATATATATCCTAAACCAACACCAAATTCCACATATGTCACAACGAGACTTAAACCCTCAACCTCTCAGAGGGAGAGCACTCACTACCTGATACCGCTGGGTTAGAAGCCTTTTGGTACACCACACGAATGATGTGTCCAAGTAAAAATCAAACTCTTGTGAAATACATGGGGTTTGAATACTATTTGGAGGAGACTATAAACAACAGTCATTGGTCTTCATGTATGGCTCCCAAACTGTCCCTACATCCGAAGGTGACAACAATAAGAAAGTCTACCAGGCTGGAAAATTTGTATGTGGAAGATTAGACACCGCGAGTCTCAAAAGTAGGCCTGGCAATCGTGTCGTGTTCGGGTTGGCGTGTCGCGGGTTAGCGGGTTGGCGTGTCAAAATATGTCAACCCAAACACAACCCATTTAAATATACAGGTCACGGGTTGGCGGGTCACGGGTTGGCGGGTTTGGAACATAAACCCATATATGACCCACCAACCCATTTATTTAAATGGGTTCACAAGTTGGCGGGTTCGTGGGTCAGATTTGGGTTCATGGGTCCGAATTTTACATATTTAAGTCTTAAACATCCTAATGAATATTAAAAACATTCATAGAAACATGTTACAAACTTAGCTTTATAGGTTACGACTTATGACATTAGACCATTCACCACGAGTCATAATGTCAAAACAGTCAAATGGTTTATGAATAAATGGTATATTTTTGTAATACTTATTAAATATTAATACTTGATACATAAATACATTTAAAAATAAAATATTTTTTTTATTAAGAATATAAACGGGTTGGCGGGTCAACCTGTTTATTTTTTGAGAAACCCATATATGACCCGTTTAATAAACAGGTTGGCGGGTTGAAAAACTCAACCCAAACCCATTTATTTCGTGTCGTGTCGCGGGTCGTGTCGCGTGTCGTGTCGAGAATTGACAGCCCTACTCAAAAGTCAATGACGTCAACGCATATGTGTTTTATATTTTCTGTTCAATGCCCTGCCAATATAAATTACACCAAACAACTTTAACCCATAACCACAAAGCATGGCACCTCTGACCATCAAGAAGGCCTTCTCTTCAGTCATATTCTTAGTTGCAACAGTTTTCTCTACCCTATATATAGCTTCCAGTTCGTCGGATGAAGTTGATGCTCTCCTAAGATGGAAAGCAACCCTCCATAGCCAAAATAGTGACCTCCTTTTACCTTCGTGGATAGATCTCCATCACAATTCTTCTGTTCAGAGAACGGTATCTCCATGCAACTGGTATGGAGTTTCGTGCAATGCTGATGGGAGCATACAGGGTTTGAACCTTTCTTCTTCTGGTTTAAATGGTACCCTTGATCAGTTCTCATTTTCTTCGTTTCCCAATCTTACATACTTTGAGCTTAGTTTAAACTACTTTTCTGGTATCATCCCACCTGAAGTCCGTTATATTTCAAAAGTTGACTATCTTGATTTTGCTTTCAATAATTTCTCTGGAATAATCCCACCCGAAATCGGACAGTTGAGTTCACTTGTCGCCCTTCACTTGTTCAATAATCAGTTTAATGGTTCAATTCCAAAATCAATATGCCAGATGAAGTTCCTTTCAGAGCTTGCTCTGAGCGGCAACCATCTTTATGGTTCAATTCCTACATGTTTGGGTGAGTTATCGAAACTGAGTTATATTGGTCTCGATAGGAATAATATGTCTGGTCCCATTCCTTATGAACTGGGAAATCTTTCTGATCTAAGGCGGCTTTATATGTACAACAACTCTCTGACTGGGTCTATCCCCACGACTTTTGTCAATCTGAAAAAACTAATTGTCTTACGTCTAGATAATAATCAGCTGAATGGAACAATCCCTATTGAAATAGGTAAGTTGGCGTCACTTGAAAGCTTGGAGCTACAATATAACCAGCTCAGTGGTCCGATTCCTCACTCATTAGGTGAACTGAAATCCCTTAATCTTCTTCGTCTCTTCAGTAACCAACTTTCTGGTCCCCTTCCGCACGAGTTAGGAAATTTGATATTCCTTTCTATTCTGGAATTGAGCGAAAATAAACTCAACGGTTCCATTCCAAATTCGTTTGGTAACCTACAAAATTTAAAAATTTTGAATCTCCAGAATAATCAATTTTCTGGTCCTATACCACAAGAGTTAGGGAAACTACAGTTGGTTCAGATAGAGATTAGCGAGAACAGCTTTTCTGGCAACTTGCCGGATAAAATCTGCAATGGGGGGAAACTTGAAAGGCTACTTGTTGGTTATAATAATCTGTCTGGTCCAATTCCTAAAAGCTTGTACAACTGCTCAAGCTTGATCCGGCTACGTTTTGATGGTAACCAGCTCACTGGAAATATCTCCGAGAGCTTTGGTATCTATCCAAACCTTAATTACATCAGCCTCAATGACAACAAGCTTTATGGGGAACTCTCCAACAACTGGAGTAAGTGCAAAAATTTAACCAACATCGAGATGGGAGGGAATCGAGTCAGTGGCAAAATACCTGCTTCTCTTGGAAACACTCCGCAATTAATGTCACTTGATCTTTCTTCCAATGATTTAGTAGGAGAGATACCACAAGAATTTGGGCGTTTGACTGCCTTGTGGAAACTTGTTTTAAGTAACAACCAACTTTCCGGTGGTATACCTCCAGAACTAGGATCATTTGCTGAACTTTCATACCTTGATCTGTCCACCAATAAGTTGAATGGGCCCATTCCCTCTTCCCTCGGGGGTTGCACAAAACTTTTTCACTTAAACTTGAGTAACAACCAATTTACACATGAGATCCCAGCACAAATAGGTAAATTGATTCAGCTGTCAGATCTAGATCTGAGTCACAATTCACTCACCGCAGAGATACCTTCAGCACTTTCAAGTCTGAGTAGTTTAGAGAATCTCAATCTTTCGCACAATAAACTCTCTGGTAATATTCCCAAAAGCTTTGAACAAATGAATGGGTTGCGGAGCATTGATCTATCGTACAATGAGTTGCAAGGTCCCATTCCCAATAGCATAGGCTTTAGGAATATATCGATAGAAGAATTACAAGGGAATAAAGGTTTGTGTGGTAATGTTACTGGCTTAGAACAATGTGCATCAGCAAGTGGGAGCGCCAACCGGAACCACAAACTTGCACTGATGATTTCACTTCCTCTTCTTGGAGGGCTTTTACTTGGTGGTCTCATAGGGATGCTCATCTTCTTTAGTCAGAGAAAGAGAAAATCATCAACGCAACTAGTAGTCGAGGAAGGGAAACATCGTGAAGATTTCTTTTCGATTTCAGATTTTGATGGAAGGGATACTTATGACGAAATCCTGAAGGCAACTGAGGAGTTCAATGGAGCATATTGCATCGGGAAAGGTGGATGCGGAAGTGTGTATAAAGCACAGTTGGCATCAGGTGATGTAGTTGCTGTGAAGCGACTCCACTCATCTTCGGCCATTGTCAACCACAATGATTTTGTGAATGAGATAAAAGCATTGACAAGAATAAGGCACCGCAACATTGTGAAACTACATGGCTACTGTGCACACGCTCAAAACTCGTTTTTGGTTTATGAGTATCTTCAAGGGGGTAGTCTAGCTGACATCTTGAGGAATGAGGCTGCTCCAACGTTGGATTGGATGCAGAGGATGAACATTATCAAAGGTGTTGCTCATGCTTTGTCGTATATGCATCACGATTGTTCACCCCCAATCGTTCACCGAGACATATCAAGCAAAAATATTTTGCTTGATTCCGAGTACGAAGCTTGTGTTTCAGATTTTGGTACGTCCAAGATTTTGAATAAAAACTCATCTAATCGGAGTAACCTCGCAGGAACTTTTGGATACATTGCACCAGGTAATTACTTATATGCCTTCTACGATGTAGCTAGTAAGAATAAAAAAACCATATGGTTCATATAGAAATTTTTCTATATAAATTCAAACTTTTTTAACATAGGTCCCTAAAAATTTCCAATAGAAATGTTAAATAAATAAAAAAAAACAATAGATGGATCGTAGGACCCACATTGCTTATAGGTGGTAGCCTTGCCCTGGTTGTAGTCACCAATCGATACAACGATAATCTTAAGAATGAGGTTCATTCCTTTAATATTGTTTGCAGAACTTGCGTATACAATGAAGGTTACAGAAAAGTGTGATGTATATAGCTTTGGAGTTCTAACATTGGAAATCATCAAAGGGGAGCATCCAGGCGATCTTGTTACTTCACTAACATTTGCATCGGACAAAAAGACAGACCTCAAAGATTTGATGGATCATCGTCTTCCGATTCCCCACCCGGAAATAAAAAGGGTTCTAACATCCATCATGATCCTAGCAATAAGATGTGTGAAATCAAACCCCAAAATGAGGCCAACAATGTATGATGTTTCTCAGCAAATTGCAATGGTTCATTTGTAACATGTCGTTTAAGAGTGACGACATTTAGCATTGTTTTTTCATATTTGGTTTCAGTTTATGGTATTGTGATACTACATTTCAGTTCCTCGAATTCAGTTACGACAGTGAATGGTGTTAAAGATCATCACTAGCCCAATAAAACAAATATTATTTAGAAGACTTTAGCTTGTTCTAGAATGCTCTAGAAGATTCTAGAACATTATGGAAGACTATGGAAGACTCTGGAATATACCGGAAGAGTCTAGAATACTCTAGAACGACATGGAAGACCCTGGAAGGATATGGATCATTCTAGAAGACACTGGAGCAACCTAGACCTCTCCAGAACATGGTAGAACGTTTAGAAACATATGGAAGCATGTAGAGTATGTTAGATAGTTCTAGAGTTATCTAGTATGTAGTAAGTGTATGCTAGTATCTAGAACCTTCCTAAGAGGCCTATAAATAGGTATGGAGCTCATTTGCTCCAAACCATCCAAGAAAGCCTCAAAGAAAGCAAAGTGTGTAGTAGTCTCACAAAGTGTAAGTTCTCCTTAAGTGTCTTAATAAAAGTCTTGTTGTTTCCCATATAAAAGAGTCGTGTTCAACAATCTGGTATCAGAGCAAGGTTTCTTGATAGTGAGAACGAGTGATTCTCGTTGTATCGTGAGTAGTTTGTGACTCTGCAAGTTTAGTATCGAAACTAGCTTGTTTGGTATTACCGAGGTACTGCCAACATGATGGGTGATCTCCAAGTCGTCGGAGGAATCAAGAAACTCAACAACAGCAACTACAAAACGTGGGAAACATGTATGAAGTCCTACTTACAAGGACAAGATCTATGGGAGGTCGTTGGTGGAAGCGAAACTACGCCACCAGAGGAAGACGTTAATGGTGCTTTACGTAAATGGAAAATCAAAGCAGGCAAAACAATGTTTGCCTTGAAGACCACAATCGAAGAAGAGATGTTGGAGCATATTCGGGATGAGAACACCCCGAAAGAAGCTTGGGATACGTTTGTGACGCTTTTCTCAAAGAAGAATGATACGAGACTACAACTTTTGGAGAACGAGCTATTATCAATCTCACAACGTGACATGACGATTGCTCAATATTTCCACAAGGTCAAGTCGATATGTCGGGAGATTACTGAACTAGATCCGCAATCCGTCATTGCAGAAGCTCGAATGAAGAGGATCATTATCCATGGACTGAGGCCGGAATATAGAAGCTTTGTTACTGCTGTACAAGGATGGCCCGCTCAACCATCACTTGTAGAGTTTGAGAATTTGCTGGCTAGCCAAGAAGCTATGGCTAAGCAAATGGGAGGCATCATGCTGAAGAGTGAAGAAGAAGCACTCTACACAAGTAAAAGTCGGAGGAATTTTAAGCCACCTCCTAAAGAAGGATACAAAAATGCTGACAAAGGGAAGAGTCAACCAGGAACCTCACAACCATGGAGATCTCAAAAGACCGACAATAAGAGTTCTCGGGGGAGGAGGTTCGAAGGCAACTGCAACAACTGTGGAAAGTGGGGCTACATGTCCAAGGATTGTTGGTTAAAGAAAAAGTCTGTGGAAAGCAATGTAGTAACTTCCAAAAAGGAAATAGAGGATGAATGGGATGCTGAGGCATTATGTGCCATAGAAGAAAATGAGTTGGCACTCATGACAATGATGGGAGAGCGTATCAACTATGAAAATGACTGGATCATTGATTCAGGATGCTCCAATCACATGACTGGCGATCAGAACAAACTACAAGACGTGAAGGAGTACAAAGGGAGTCGCATGGTACTTACAGCCAACAATGCACGACTTCCAATTGCTCAGATTGGAAAAACGACGATCATGCTTGGTAATAAATCTGACATGGTGTCACTACATAATGTGTATCACGTGCCAGGTATGAAGAAGAACTTGTTGTCAGTATCGCAACTAACATCGTCAGGCAACTACGTCTTGTTTGGCCCACAAGATGTGAAGGTCTATCAAGATCTTAAAATATCAGAAACGCCAACAACGGAAGGACGAAGAGTGGAGTCCGTTTATGTGCTCTCCGCAGAGTCTGCCTATGTAGATAAGACTCGTAAGAATGAGACAGCAGATCTATGGCATGCATGGCTGGGACATGTTGGTTATCACAAGTTGAAGGTAATAATAGAGAAATCCATGCTCAATGGCTTACCTCAACTTGAAGTTAAAACAGATGTTGTTTGTGCTGGATGTCAGTATGGTAAAGCTCATCAATTACCATACAAGGAGTCAAATTTTAGAGCAAAGAAGCCACTAGAGTTAATTCACTCAGATGTGTTCGGTCCAGTCAAGCAGACATCAGTTAGCGGGATGCGGTACATGGTGACGTTCATTGATGATTATTCGAGATATGTGTGGGTTTTCTTCATGAAAGAAAAATCTGAAACATTCTCAAAGTTTCTAGAATTCAAGACAACAGTCGAAGGAGAAGTGAGAAAGAAGATTCGGTGTCTACGCTCAGACAATGGAGGAGAATACACCTCAGAAGAATTCAATCGCTATCTAAAAGAATGTGGTATACGTCATCAATTCACATGTGCCAACACACCTCAACAAAATGGTGTAGCTGAGAGAAAGAATCGACATCTTGCAGAAATTTGTCGAAGCATGCTACACGCGAAGAATGTCCCAAGAAGATTTTGGGCTGAAGCAATGCAAACTGCTGCCCATGTGATCAATAAACTTCCCCAACCAAGGTTAGGTTTCATCTCACCATTTGAGACACTATGGAACATGAAACCTATTGTTAGCTACTTCCAAGTATTTGGCTGCGTTTGCTACGTATTTGTGCCTAGTCATTTACGTAGCAAGTTTGACAAGAAAGCAGTCAGGTGTATATTTGTTGGATACGACAATCAAAGAAAAGGGTGGAGATGTTGTGATCCAACAAGTGGAAGATGCTACACTTCAAGAGATGTAGTGTTCGATGAAGCATCTTCATGGTGGTCCTCAGAGAAGAAAGTACTACCAGACTCGGAAAATATTGAAGAAGTTTTAAAACAAAAGATGTGGGAGCAAACTGCACATATTTGGTCAAGTGTTGATACACCTGAAGATCCGAGCGACACTGATGTCATTGAGCAAGAAGTAACTCAAACAAGTGATGCCGGTGAAAGGGAGCCGCCGCCTCCACAACTTCGAAGGACGGAAAGAATCCGAAAGCCTAATCCCAAGTATGCTAATGCGGCCATTTTAGAAGACGGTGTTAAAGAGCCGGAGACATATGAAGAAGCAGTTAAGAATAAAGCATGGCAGAAGGCAATGGAAGAAGAAGTTACAGCCTTAAAGCAGAATCAAACGTGGGAACTGGTACCAAGACCAAGAGATATAAAACTGATTTCCTGCAAGTGGGTTTATAAATTAAAACGATGCACAGATGGATCAATTGAAAGATACAAGGCTCGTTTGGTGGCTTGAGGGTTCTCACAACAATATGGACTGGACTATGATGAAACATTTAGTCCAGTGGCGAAGATAACTACTGTACGGGTGCTGCTAGCTCTTGCGGCTAGTAAAGACTGGAAATTATGGCAGATGGATGTGAAGAATGCTTTCTTGCATGGAGAATTAGATCGGGAGATCTGCATGAACCAACCAAAGGGATTTGAGGATGCAGTTAATCCCACTCATGTGTGCAAGCTGAGAAAAGCTCTTTACGAATTGAAGCAGGCACCAAGAGCCTGGTATGGTAAGATTGCTGAATTTCTTACCCGAAGTGGTTATTCAGTTGCACATGCAGACTCAAGCTTGTTCGTCAAAGAAAAAGAAGGGAAGTTGGCAATTGTGTTGGTTTATGTGGATGACTTGATCATCACCGGGGATGACGAAAGAGAAATCCATCAAACAAGAGAAAATCTATCGGTGCGATTCCAAATGAAAGAGCTGGGGGAGCTTAAACACTTCTTGGGGTTAGAAGTTGATCGTACAAAGGAAGGGTTGTTCCTCTGCCAACAAAAGTATACAAGAGATATACTTCAAAAGTTTGGCATGTTGGAGTGTAAGCCAATATCAACACCAATAGAGCAAAATTACAAGATATGTGCTCATGAAGGAAAAGAGTTGGATGATGGAACGATGTATCGACAACTAGTAGGTAGTCTTATCTACCTAACTTTATCTCGGCCTGACATTGCTTATGCAGTTGGAGTTATGAGTCGATACATGCAAAGTCCGAATAAACCTCATTTGGATGCTGCCTGACGGATCTTGAGATATGTCAAAGGTACAATTGACTATGGTCTCTTGTATAAAAGAGGAGAAGACTGCAAGTTGGTTGGATATTGTGATGCTGACTATGCAGGAGACCATGATACCCGAAGATCAACCACTGGGTATGTGTTCAAGCTTGGGTCGGGACCAATATCATGGTGTAGTAAAAGACAACCAACAGTATCATTGTCAACCACGGAAGCGGAGTACAAAGCAGCGGCCGTAGCAGCTCAAGAAAGTACATGGTTGGTACTCCTAATGGAGGACTTACATCAAAAAGTTGACTATGCAGTACCACTTCACTGTGACAACCAATCTGCAATTCGGCTGGCAGAAAATCTAGTATTTCATGCTAGAACAAAGCATGTGGAAGTGCATTATCACTTTATCAGAGAAAAAGTCTTGATGGAAGAAATTGAGATGCGGCAGATCAAGACCGATGACCAAATAGCAGACTTGTTCACCAAAGGGCTGAGTACTGGAAAATGTGAAGGTTTTCGCTGTCAGCTTAACATGGTACGAAGAATGAGGGCTAGTGTTGAGGGGGAGTGTTAAAGATCATCACTAGCCCAATAAAACAAATATTATTTAGAAGACTTTAGCTTGTTCTAGAATGCTCTAGAAGATTCTAGAACATTATGGAAGACTATGGAAGACTCTGGAATATACCGGAAGAGTCTAGAATACTCTAGAACGACATGGAAGACGCTGGAAGGATATGGATCATTCTAGAAGACACTGGAGCAACCTAGACCTCTCCAGAACATGGTAGAACGTTCTAGAAACATATGGAAGCAAGTAGAGTATGTTAGATAGTTCTAGAGTTATCTAGTATGTAGTAAGTGTATGCTAGTATCTAGAACCTTCCTAAGAGGCCTATAAATAGGTATGGAGCTCATTTGCTCCAAACCATCCAAGAAAGCCTCAAAGAAAGCAAAGTGTGTAGTAGTCTCACAAAGTGTAAGTTCTCCTTAAGTGTCTTAATAAAAGTCTTGTTGTTTCCCATATAAAAGAGTCGTGTTCAACAAATGGTGTTATGATGATGGCCGGTGTGGTTTGCTTTCATTTTACTTTGCAATAATAAAACTTAGTAGTATTGAGTAATTAAAAGATAGTTGAGACTACTTGAAATATTTGTGTTCAACTACCTTTTTTTTAATAAATGTTGAATTTCTAACAAGATAATTATCCAATTCAATCGTTAATATTGTTAAATAATTATTTTATTTCAAAGTATCAAACAAACGATTGAATAATTAACATTGATGATTTATCCAATCATTATAACCTATGCAAACAAGCTGGCGATTTTAATATTGAGATCAAACATCAAGTCGTCTTTTAGAGAATTCTAGATACCTTCTGCAAGCTTATTCATGCAGTCATTGTGTGCTCAACTATGACTAGGTTGGTCCAAACCTGATCTGACCCGAACCTTACTAAAAATAAAAGTTCTTTAGCTCCCAACAATCGATATTGCATGCAAAGGTGCAAAGTACGCCTAAATCGTGACATTTCATGAACCCATGTCTTGCGTCTACAACTCAGCTGTGATCTTTAATCGATTTGAGGGGGTTTAAAGAACCTCATGGACTACCACCATCATGACACCTCAAGCATCAAATTATGCTTAAGGATGGGAGAACCCCCAACAATGTTAGACCATAACGCTATACACATATGTAGAAAGATGAAATTGATCGTATGATCTAGGAGATATTGATAGCAAGAAACATCCATACAAGCAATAGTCCCTATCCCAGCCTAGTGATTCTTGTGAGAAAAAAAAAAGACTCTTGGAGGTTCTGTCTCGACTGCCAAACAGTAAACCCAACAAATTCCCGATTCCCTTTATCAACGTGTTATTGGATGAGCTACATGGGTCGGTGATATTTAGCAAATTAGATCTTCGTTTTGGCTATCATCAAATTCGAGTGCGTACCGAAGATGTACATAAGATTGTTTTTCATACACACGACAACCATTACGAGTTTAGAGTGCCTTTCTACCTTACCAACGCTCCTGCAACATTTTAATCGTTGATGAACGATGTATTTCAACCCTAGTTACGGAAATTTATACTTGTCTTTATGACGACAAACTTCTATACAGTGTTGCAAAAGAACTACATCAGTCACATGTGACCACAACCTAAGAAATTCTAGAGAAGCATCATTTTCAGCTGAATCGGAAGAAATGTGAGTTTAGTCGGTATGAGTTATCATATTTGAGACATGATATATCGGCAGAAGGTGTATCAACAGACTCAGCCAAGGTACATGTGATGGTTAATTGGCCTACCCAAAAATATAAAAGAATTGAGAGGCATCCTCGATCTCATTCGGTATAAAAAAATTCTATTGGGAGATACTCGAACATTGCCTTGCCACTTACGGATCAACTTAAGAAAGATAAGTTTGGTTGGAATGAAACAGCTGAGTCGTCCTTCAAAAATTAAATACATCTATGACTACTATATTGGATTTCATGACGCCTGACTTCCAGAAGATTTTCATCATTGAGATCGACGTTTCCGTGCATGACCTTGTTACGGTTCCGATACAAGAAAATACATAAATCACTTATTCTAGTTCAATCTTAGGAATGAAATCTAGAGGTTAATCCATCTACAAGAAGGAGCTTATGGCCATTATGAAGGTGCTTTTGAAGTGGAGGCCATATTTGATCGGCTAAAGGTTTGTAGTTCGAACCGATAAACTAAATCCTAAGTACTTGTTGGAGAAAAGTGCAGTGGGTAGTGACTACCAGAGATGGGTATTGATGGGGTAAACTTTTTACATCGAATGTAACGCCAGTTTCTAGGTATTTGCATTGTTAGCCTTGCTTTGTATTAACTTTGCATTTTGGTCCCAAACGTCAGGTGTAATGCCCCGATTCTCAGGTATTGTTTGAAATAAGATTTCTTGGGTTAGGCCCTACTCGACTTGTTGGTTGCCCTGCTCGTCGAGTAGCAGCGGAGTGGGATCACGAGTTAAGTGACCTAGTCGATGAATCCATTTTGGGACTCGACGAGTAGGAGCTGGCAGATGAAACCCTAAATCCCGGGGTTTTGCACCCTATTTAAAGGAACCTTAGCCTCCCTTGGGCCTCTTTACAGTTCTAGAGAGTCCTTGAGAACCCCTAATACGTGTGTGTGTGCCCATTGTGTGTTTGAAGCTTGAAAAGAGGATCTTTGGAGGGAGAAGGCTTGGAAGAGAAGGAGATTAGAGCAAGTAGATTGTGGGAATCAACACTTATCTCAGTTATCATCTTCTAGAGGTACCCAAATTGCCATTTTCCTTGTAGATCTCTTCTATTGGTTGATTTTTAGGGTTTTTGTGGAATATTAACTTGGTAAGATGAGCTATGGGCTAGATCTGAGGTTGTAACTTCAGATCTGGACCCTCCTTGGATTCTAGAAGCATAAAGTGACAGTTTTGGTCATGATTCAGGTCCCTCTTGAGCATGAAGCTCCATTAAGAACTTAAAATAGTCATTTAGAGCCTTTATAGCCACACATGCACGTAAAGTTTGCAACTTTATGTGATAAGCATGCCCTAGAAGCTTGGATTTGTGATTTGGAGCCGCTGCATGGCTCAAAGCAAGTCTGTATGGAAAAAGGACTGAATGGACTCGATGAGTCACATGAAGATGGTCGTGAACTCGACGAGTTGGATGAACAACTCGGCGAGTCCGATGAAGACTGCCATAGACTCGACGAGTTGAAGAACAACTCGGCGAGTTTGATGAGCTTTCTCCAGGATATGTATGTGTGTGTATCTGTCGAGTTGCAAGGAGGAAACTCGACGGGTGGCCTTAAAGTTTGATCGAGAATCGAAAGAACTCGACAAGTCACCCCGATGACTTGGCAAGTTGGAATGTGCTTCAAGGAACTCGGCGAGTAGCCGATGGTACTCGGTGAGTTGAGGTCAACATGGACTGTTGACCTTGACTGAGGACTTTGACTTTGACCAGGGGTTGAATAGTGGGTTATGGAGTACCTTATAAGGTTAAGGACTTATGAGTATATTGTACTATGATAATAGGTGGTGGAGCCTGTGTCAAGTGATTCGAGAGTTGGAGTTTACCTTTTGAGTCGACATCTGCGAGGTGACTTATCCTCACTATATCGATAGGGTCTAAGGCACCAAGGTCGGCCCTTTAGTTGTTATCGTTATGGTATGCTACATGTGGATATGATCCGTTAGATCAGAATCAGGATAGACTATATGTTATATTCTTATGATCTGTAGGGATTGCTATGTTAGTGACTTGCTAGGTCAGTGCTCTAGTTATGAGAGATTGCTATGTGTGGTAATTAGTGAGATAGATATGTTCGATGCTTTGTATATGCCAGTAAATGTTTGTATGTGCACACGGTTATTTGTATGTTGATTTGGGTTGAGGCGGTCCTGCTTTGTGCTGAAGGCCAACATACCCTATGAGCGGTCTGGGGAGACTGTAGGCCCATGTGGCGGTCTAGTCATGTCGAAGGCTCGGTGTAGATTCAATATGATGTAGGACCTGGAGGGTGGTCCAGTCAGGCCAATGGCCCGGTATGCATGTTGTTGATTTGTCGTTACAGATTTGGTATTTCAGTGTGGTACTGGTATTTTGGGGGTAATTCACTAATCCCTCAGGCTTACAGTTTGAAGTTTATTGTTTCAGGTACTTTAGGAGGAGATCATGGCAAGGCAAAGGCATGACCGTACCGCTCCTCATCCTTTTGATCTTGTTTTGGGACACTCTAAAGGATATTGATAAAAATGTTTTGTAAAATGTTACTATCTGGTTTTATTTATGCTTGAAAAGTTTAAATTTGGCATAAAAATTTATGGGTGTTACAAGTTGGTATCAGAGCCTTGGTTTGCGTGAATTGGGGGAAACACACGTGTGAACCCAGTCTCAAATCAAGGAAATTTTCGAAATAAATTCTAAAATGGTTTTTAAAATAAAGGATGGAGGATGCAGAGGGTACGATCAGCCGGAGCCTGTAAGTGAACCCCAAAATACCATACAGTTATTTGATATTTCGATATGTTAGAACAACATGCTAGTGCTAGGCTAGGGATCTTCAGGAATCGCATGGTAGATTTGCCAGATTATATGATGCCTATTAGCCTAGGGTTTCTTGTATATGGAATTGACATCATAACTATAGATGTGTAGTGTATGCATCACGTATGTGCATAATAAAGACCTTATAGCCTGAGAATGTTGATTCGGCCTTCGGGTAAGATTGGATATTCGAAAGTCTATTAGGTCCAGCGTTATGTGCAGCTAGCATGCACTAGCGCAGTAGGGGATGATGGAAGTTTCATGGATGTGTAATTCATGAGAAGTGGTGAGACTAGATGCGAGATAGTTGATATTCCTCTAAAAATGAGGGTTGAGCGCATTTCTATGCTGACAATATTGTTAGGGCGTTGTGGTGATACTTGAGACAAATATGGGTGGGTGTGGAAGTTGTTGGATTAATGTCTAAGTCCATAACTATAATTGGTAAGACTTGACCCGACCCGGCATGGTCCATTTGGGTTGCATACCATCATGCACTTGGATAGACTAAAAGAGAGAAATAAGACCCTTATGATTATTAATATATTATAAGTTCTAGTATATTAATAATAAGAATAATAAGATTATTTAATTAGTATTGATCAAGAATTAATCTAGGATTAATTAAGTGATCAAAAGAAGACTAATTAAATATATGGGTTGATTGTGTAAATCATCCATACTTGTATAGTGGGCTAATGCTCCATGGATAATCAAGTTGGGCTAAAACCCATAGGATGGTCCATGGATGCTCCATGGTGTATTTGTACCCATGGATCATGGAAATGAAAGGCCATGTCAATTAGGGCTTACATGGTGTAACCCTAACTATATAAGCATCTTATTCTTGACCAAATCGGCCACTAGAATGATTCTAGTGAGGGCTAGCCGATTTCATGAGTTATAGAATTCTCTCAAGCTATTCTAAGTGTTTTGATGATTGTGATTCCATTTGAGGTGTCACACTTGGGGCACTAGGCACTCAAGCTTCATGAAGACTTTCTACATCAAAGAGGTATGTATTCTATCTTGCTATAGTTATTGTTTTGTATGCTAGATTAGGATAATACCTTGGAAGTTCTTATTTGCATGTATAATAGAGAAAACATAGATCCAAGGTATTTAGGGTTGCATGTACACTTAGGAGTGTTAGAATGCTCAAAACCCAACAGTGGTATCAGAGCCTAGGCTTGTTTTCTTGTTATACCTGCAATAGAAGCAGAAAAAACGAATTTGGTGCTGTCTGGCCATCAGACTCGGCGAGTCCATCAGGAGACTCGGCGAGTCCATGCCTTAAAAGTGATCAATTCGATCCAACTCGCCGAGTTTGTTCATGCACTCGACGAGTTGGACCCCCAGACAGCATATTTTCGAGTTTTTTGGCTAGAAATGGACTAGGAACATTACCCTAAGTTGTTTTTGAACTTATAAACTTGTTTTTGATGTGGTAATGTTCATGCTAATCCATTTTCAAAGATAATTGTCAATAGATTCATGTTTTGTATTAGTTTAAGGTTTAGACTAATTACATGAAAAAGTTTGATTTGAATTATCTTGTTCTTATGAGTTGCTTAGATTAATAGAAAAGTTAATTGAAATAGTTGTTTTCAATCCATTTTAATCTAAGAATTGAGTATAAAATGTGTTTGTGTAACTTGTCCTCAAGTTACATGAAGAGTCACATTAAAGACTCATAAAATTCATAAGAGTTGGCAATGGTTACAAAATGAAGAGTCTTGTGTCATTGAATAATTTTTATGACTCCATATCTTGTCCTCAAGTTATGGAAGTTCAAGAGTCACTTCATTAAAGGAAAATATGTAACCATAATTAAATCCATAAGTTATAAAATAAAGAAAAAGTTAGTTCTTTTATTAGTTTAAAGTCTTCCATAACTTGTCCTCAAGTTATGGAACTTGAAGAGTTTTTGGATTAAAACTACTTTAAACACATAAGTTATGGAATTAATTAGTTTTGAATAGTTTCAAAACTTGCCCTCAAGTTTTGGAATTTGAAAAGTTTTCACTTATGAATACTTTAATTCCAAGTTAGCCCTTAGAATTTTAAAAGTTAAAATTCAACCCTTATACTTTATAATATTATAAGTTAATAATATATATGTATAAGAGTAAAGTCAGTCTTACCGCTAGTACGCCTCATTCACGAAGCCGGTCTATAAGGTGGGTATAAGGTTGTTGCCTATAAAATGGCAACTTAATGGGTGTCCACTCTCACCCACCGCTTGCTTGACTGGTGGAGGGTCATTAGCCGAACGGGTTTGACAAGACTATAATTCTCCCTTCATTAAAAGTATTAATGATAATACTAAGTAACTAAACTCTTAATAATACCCAATCTTAGTTACTTAGGAAAATGTGAATAAGGTGCTAATCCATGAAATTACACTTTACACTTTGTCAAAGTCGTTAGTGGAGCGTGTGTGGTTAACCGGCACACTAACTTGGACTTAACAAGGTAGGTAAAGGGTGACTTAATATTTATCATAGTATCGATGGAGCGTGTGTGGTTAACCGGCACATCGATTGAGGGGTAATTTATTAAGGGTACCAAGTGATTTGCATGGTTACTTCACACCTTGTTTTGTGATCCTCGGCATCCCAGTCACAAAACCTGAAGGGCACACTCAAGATTGAAACATGCCTTTGAACAGTTCAATGAATCTCAAAGATCTAGGAGTTTCAAAACCAATTAAAACCTAATAATACATTTCGTTTATCTTGGTGGAAATTGGTGAATCGTCATTCACCTACCTTCAAATATTTTATAGCTTGGATTACGGCATACCTCTTCTAAGTTATAAAATAGTTTGTTGGGTCCTAGCCTTAATATTTCATATTGGGTGTCATATTAAGGACTTTAAATCAACTATCTTGAATATCTCCCAAAAGTTGTCTGGTTTAGGCACCTATGATCTTCCAAAATCTTTTGGAACAAGGTTTCCTAATGAAGATGATGTCCCATGGATATCATACTTCTTTCTCCTCCTCCAATTATTCTCCCTAACCCACAAGTTCTTGAAAAGTTTAAGGTCACTCAGGCCCTATTGGCAAGGCAAGGTCTAGGTGTGGTCACGTCTTGGAGATGTAGTCACATATTGACAAGCCGGGAGAGTTGGGTGTCAAAGTATTGAGAAAGTTGGTGGTTCAATCACTTTCTAAGTCACATAGTGAGTTCCTTTGGGACACCTATGAAACAGACTATGACAAGACCCTTAATGATCTTATCTATTTGTTAAGATCAACTTCCTTAAAACTTCATGGACATTGACAATGATGACATTGGATATCCAGTAAAGCTCTCTCTTCCCAATGGAAAGGGATCGGCCATAGTCAACTCGGTTGACCAAATGGTAAAGAGAAAAGCTAAGTCTGTGATAGTCCCGTGTACCATTATCCAAGGGTCCATATGTTTATATTGCCAAAGAAAGGGGCATTGGTTGCGAAGCTGCCAAATTTACCTAAGGATGTTGAAGTCAATAAGTTTGACTCTACTTCAAGTAAAGTCCACTATCTAACTCTGTTAAGTTGTATTCTGAGATTCCTGATACATGATGTGACTGGGTCACATGGTGATGTTTTAAGAATCAAAGAAAAGTGAAAAAAAACTTAAAGAAAGAATATGCTGAATCTGATCGCATAGATGGATTTCTATCGCGTAGTTTGAAGATCGGATTCTTGAGCTACTTCTTAGGAGTTATGATATATTGCTTAGGAATGGATAGCAACAAAGTTTTCATGTGCTTTTGCACTGTAAGGTAAGTTTTTCCACAAAGTTTTAAAATAAAAGAAAATTTTTGATTTTATTTATTTTAAAAATATCCTTACAATGGCATTTGAGGAAAAATTGTTGCTTATAAGATTCCATTAACAACAAGAGTGGAAATATGAAATTGATTCTTTCATTTGTGGTAATGTCTAAATTTACCAAATAAGGAAAGATTCTCATCAACCAAATTTCAATTGGACCGGAACTTGGAATCATGCAAGTTGTATAGCATGATGAATGAGAACTTTCAAGTATTGGAAAATTAAGACTAATTACTTGTTCACATGGATGTGTGAGTCAAGTAAAGGACTAAGGGATCGAGTACACAGTCTTGTGCACTGGTCAAGTCCACCACAAAAGACTGACAAAACTATTCGTCATAGTTTACTAAAGCTCAGTAAATATGATTATACTTACAAGCTTAAGTGTAACTCTGAGACATTGGAAAAAGGTTCCAATGTATGACAGAGCGAATAAGAAGAATCAAATTAGGCAGAAGGATAAAAGTTTCTCAAATCTGAAAAGATGGGAGAGTACTTTAGTATCAGTTTTGTGATCATCTTAATGATTAAGAAACCATATCACAATTATTTCTCTAAGGAAAATCTTAGTGCACTCTTATGACTAAGAAGAGGAACTTGAATTGTTGAAATGGTTAAATCAAGAAGATGAGTCATACTTCGTTCCAATACAAGTCTTAGAGTCATACTCCAAGATTGTAACTTGAGTGACATGTCTTAAAGAAGTTATAAAACACTTGTCAAATGTAAGGGTAAAAGTTTCCTACTCTTGTACATTTAAAATTGGTAAGTTGTGATGTTTTGGATAAAACAAAGACCAACTTTGGCCAATTGTGTGAAGTGTTTGTCTTGATTAAGAATCCTCATTATCTCTTGAATATCTGACAAGAAAGTCTTATATGTCAAAAGGACAGTGGGAGTCTTAAAGGTCTTGAAAGTCTCAAGAACTAATCAAGAATAAAACCTGAAGTTCTTCGCTAGCACACGACTTGAGGTTTATAACCTATCGTGTTGACATATCTGTGTCCATTCCAGTTAAAGTTGGCTTTGCATATGAGTTCTTAGAGTTCTCAATTGGTTGCACAACTACTTGGAAGCAATGGCATGCCCTTGAGCTGCCAGGTGGCAAGAAATTAAGATTGAGTTCAATCCATATGGTTTTGGATTTGTCATTATATGTGTCTTGTGATTATGGTTTTGACAAATTCATATGGGTAGGAACTCATACACCATAAAAATCTAAGTGTCATAAGGTTTCTCTCCGATTCATGAAAATGATGGTGAGGAAACACTTTCACTAAGTATATTTTATCTAGATAGCAATTGTGATATTTGCATTCTCAAAGTCGTTAGTGGAGCGCGTGTGGTTAACCGGCACACTAATATGGACTTGTGAGAAGTGGCAAAAAGGTCTAACCATTATGATTACGGCATACCTCTTCATAACTGTTTAGACACACAAGTGTGCTATCTAAGGGAAGGTGTATGATTTTTGATAAAGTTTTATCAAAACAATCTAGTATCAGAAATCTGAACTTTGGTAAGAAAGTCAATGAAGTATTGATTTCTAGAAGTCCAGCTGATTTCTGAGTACATATCAAAGCTAGTGGGAGCATAACTGTTATGCTAATAATCATCATGTTAGTGGGAGCATGATAATTATGATGAATATTGCAAGTTAGCAATGTTAATTATAGAAAACAAAAGTTTCAATTCGTGAGGTTGCAGGGGTTGAAAAAGTTGTTTTGCTATAATTAAGGGAGAGGAAATTATACTTCATCTCAAATCTATAAGCTTAGATCGTGAGGTTTTAATCATTTAGTCAAGGATATATATGAATTTCATGTTGGAATGGCTCAACATAAGGAAATTTTGTATATGAGTCCATTATTTGCGTTCTAAAATTCGATTATGATTACGGCATCCCTTTTCATAATCTGAATTATGAGAACTTGGCAAATTGAAATGGAAATATTATAGCAAAAGACTGGTTTAGTCTTTATGTATGACATCATGAATCGTGTCCCATATGCTTCGGATATAGGATCGATTACATGTGCTATATTCATCCGTTCTAAAATTTTCCAAATGCCTAAGGCATTAAGAAGGGAAAAGGTTTAGAACTGGATATGACTAAAAGGATTAAACAATTGTCGAGGACAATCTAAGGTTTACCAAAGATTGGTTGCTCAAGGACAGTTGGAAGTATAGTGATAATTCTAGAAGGACCATATTGACATAGTCTGTAAGGAGGCAACTCTTGTTCAGAAGTGATAGTCAAAATGGAATCTGGAAATGTTTCAAAGTTAGAATTTTCAATCTGTGTAAGATTAAGGAAACTTAATGCAAGAAGAATATTTTCAAGGAGTTGATCTCCTTTGGAATACTCTGTAATGATTGTTGCCAAGTCTTTATGACTTTGTGCATAATCATTACGAGAGGGTCAATGCATATAAGTTTAGAATCTAACAGATTTCAGTAAATGGCATGAATTTGGAATTCTTGCAATTGCGGTAAGGATTTGGGAGTGTGAAAAGAGAATCATTGAAGTAATGTTCAATTGATCTAGTTCACAAAGTAAAGATCATAGAAAAACATAGTATGCATACTTGGTGTGTGGCATGACTAGTGGTTAAGAAAACATAGTGTACATGCTTGGAGCATGGGACAACTACTGTTTTAAATTCAAGAATAAAGTTGATAGCTGAAACAGTATACAATGAATAATGTGTAATCATATGGTGATAAATAAAAGGTGTTTTATTTATGTTCAAAGTGTTGATACCATATTGGATTCAATTATTATTGTGTTTCATTTTGCATGTTTTGACTTCCCGAATAAACTGGGTTATTCTTCCGGAATGACTAAGTTATTCAAACCATCCACAGTCGGTCATATGTTGGAAGTAGATATGAATTAAGACTGTCATGAGTTGGCTTGTAGAGGTCTAAGGTGTTGGACAAAGGGCTACAACACTCATGAGTGCTCATAAGTTTTGAGTATTGAATTCAACCCGCGCTCATTGGAATCACTTCATGGATTTTATCACGAGTGATCATGAGACGATAATATCTTATATTCTTTAAACCTAGAGATATGAGTTGTTACTATGAGTTGATAGTACATTGATTGCACGAAACCGCATTTGGTAACTCTGTGCTATAAAATGTGCCTTTGTGTATGATTCAACAAGTAGTAGAACAAGCCATATGAGTCGAAGTTTATCTATTCCTTTTACCTTCGGGATAAAAGCGATATCTGTGGGCCCCTCGATGATTTGATGATGACAAATGGAAGTGCTCGGCCGGGCCAGGACTGATTTGATTTGTTCAATTAGTCAGTCGTCATAAATCGAAAATCGGGAAACAACAAATGGACAGAGAGAATGATTATAATCCATGTCTCAGTCCATATGATATCTAGAATGGAGGAATATATGATCCCTTATCTAATGGACAAGTCATTGACAAAGGTCAGAGTTCATCTACAAGGTCAGAGTTCGACAGAAGCTTTTGAGAGCTACGATTGCCGGTCGGTTCTTGAAGTCATTCGCAATAATAGTTTTAGACTTATCCAAGTGGGAGACTGTTGGATTAATGTCTAAGTCCATAACTATAATTGGTAAGACTTGACCCGACCCGACATGGTCCATTTGGGTTGCATACCATCATGCACTTGGATAGACTAAAATAGAGAAATAAGACCCTTATGATTATTAATATATTATAAGTTCTAGTATATTAATAATAAGAATAATAAGATTATTTAATTAGTATTGATCAAGAATTAATCTAGGATTACTTAAGTGATCAAAAGAAGACTAATTAAATATATGGGTTGATTGTGTAAATCATTCATACTTGTATAGTGGGCTAATGCTCCATGGATAATCAAGTTGGGCTAAAACCCATAGGATGGTCCATGGATGCTCCATGGTGTATTTGTACCCATGGATCATGGAAATGAAAGGCCATGTCAATTAGGGCTTACATGGTGTAACCCTAACTATATAAGCATTTTATTCTTGACCAAATCGGCCACTAGAATGATTCTAGTGAGGGCTAGCCGATTTCATGAGTTATAGAATTCTCTCAAGCTATTCTAAGTGTTTTGATGATTGTGATTCCATTTGAGGTGTCACACTTGGGGCACTAGGCACTCAAGCTTCATGAAGACTTTCTACATCAAAGAGGTATGTATTCTATCTTGTTATAGTTATTGTTTTGTATGCTAGATTAGGATAATACCTTGGAAGTTCTTATTTGCATGTATAATAGAGAAAACATAGATCCAAGGTATTTAGGGTTGCATGTACACTTAGGAGTGTTAGAATGCTCGAAACCCAACAGAAGGTAGTATGGGCCCGTACTACTGAAAGCACATAACCCATACGCGTAGCAAGGTAATCACAACCCCTAGGGTTTATGGGTTTTGGTCTCCCGATATTGCGTATGACTTGTATATATTCTAGTATGGTGGTGACGAGACGTGTTGCTTCTGGATCCGGATCAAGATTAGGATCAGGATTGGGGTCGGGAGACGGAGGGTTAGAGGTGCCGGTAGCACCTGAGCCCATGGTACAGATAGGGACCGAGGAGTTGGATGCCAGGATCCGGGAGATTATGCACGACGAGATTGCTGCAACATTCAGAGCGCAGCTGCCAGAGATGTTTGGGTCGATTAAGACCGTGATGGTTGAGTACTTTGATGAGCGATATGCAGCTCTAGCAGAGAGATCTGGCGCTACAGCCACTTCGGTTATAACTGCGGCAAGGGTTGGAGGAGGAGCCAGTAGGGCTTTCCAGTACTGGGACTTTGATAATACGAAGACCCCGACATTTGATGGTACACAGGATGTGATCAGGGCTATGAGGTGGTTATCTGACGTGGAGGGATGTTTCTTCACATGTTCATGTCTTGCTGACCAGAAGGTCAAGTGTGCCCTGAACCTGCTGAGGCTTGGGGCAAAGGACTGGTGGAGGTTGACGACAGGGTCGTATACTGATGATCAGCGAGCTGTTGTTACTTGGGAGCAGTTTCGGGATATGTTCCGTACCTGTTACGTTCCACGCGTTGAGCAGGAGCGGCTTGCTCAGGAGTTTTTGACATTGAGACAGGATGGGGAGTCTGTGATGGAGATTGCCTGTATGTTCACGGAGAGGGCTATGTTTTGCCTAGAGTTTGCTTCAAAGCAGTCTCAGATGACTCGTTATCTGAGTATGATCAAGACTGATATTTGACAGTTTGTGTCTACACAGCGATGTGATACCCTCCTGGATCTTCAGGAAGCCGCGAGGCGGCGTGAGTTGGAGTTAGAGTTGCAGCTGAAGGAGCAGCGTCAGGCGCTGGCACAGTCTCAGCCGGCGCCTAAGCGGTTTAAGACCGCTGATACTCGAGCTAGGAGTCAACAGAGCCGCACTTGTAGAAAGTGTGGCAGGGGTCATTCGGGAGTTTGTCGAGCAGGAGGTGGGTGCCACAAATGTGGCAAGGAGGGGCACTATTCCAGGGACTGCCGTCAGTCCGCCCCTCGAGCAGATATGAGGATTTGTTACCATTGTCATCAGGTTGGTTATGTGAAGACCAACTGTCCGCAGCTTTCCGCCAAGTCAGCGCAGGGTCCCGCGCCATATACTGTGAGGATTGGAGATGGGAGGCCAGTCAAGGTGGAGCCTTTGAAGCCTCAGGGTGGCGCCGGATGTGGTTGCTGGTATGTTTACGTTTTCTGTCTCAGTTATTTTTTTGTGATATGCTTATTGGTTGTGCCTGTGATTAGGTACGTTTTTAGTGAATTCTTTGCCTGCTCTGGTATTATTTGACTTAGGGGCGAGTCGGTCGTTCGTATCTCGGGTTTTCAGTAAAGGATTTAGTGTGCCGGTAAAGGAGCTTGAGTGCCCGTTGCGAGTCTCGGTCGCCAACGAGCATGAGGTTTCTGCTTCTTCGGTCTACCGGGGATGCGAGTTGGAGATTTTCGGGGTGCCCTTCCCGATAGATTTGATTCCTATTCCATGGGGGAAGTGTGCATGATCGTAGGGATGGATTGGCTCAGTCGATTTGGCGCCATGATCGATTGTGAAGGGCAGCGAGTGGTAGTTCGAACCCTAAGTGAGGGAGAACTGGTGGTATATGGCGAGGGCACTAGGATGGGATCAGGGTTTTGTTTAGCGGCCAGGGATCGGCAGTATATACAGCATGGGTGTGCCGGTTATTTAGCGTATGTGGTGGATACGCGGGATAGGGATCAGCCCTCAGTTTCGGAGGTCCCTGTAGTTAGAGAGTTTACTGACGTGTTTCCGGAGGAGTTACCCGGAGTGCCTCCGGAGAGGCAGGTTGAGTTCAGGATTGATCTAGTGTCGGGTGCGACCCCTATCGCTAAGGCGCTGTACCGACTGGCACCGCCATAGATCAGGACTTGTCATCTCAGTTGCAGTAACTACTGGGTAAGCAGTTTATTCGCTCGAGTAGTTCACCTTGGGGAGCACCGATCCTTTTCATCAAGAAGAAGGACGGTTCGCACAGGATGTGCATTGACTATAGAGAGCTGAACAAGTTAACGGTGAAGAACCGTTATCCACTCCCAAGGATATATGATCTGTGACATCCCCAATTTCATGGCCAAAAAAGACCGATTTGTTTATGCTTTGTTTTATAAATCAGAGTGATCGTTTAAAGAAACGGTTGCGGAATTTGTTCCTAAAATAAAATATGATAACCATTTATCAAAACATTTCTCGAAAAGAATGTATTTTCCTTAAATAATAAAACCTCGGGATGTCATGTTCGTTACAGACCAAAAGCATAAACAATATAAAATAGATCTTACAATAGTTATTTATAACTACTGATCTATAATCCCAAAATCTCTCGTCAAGTCCACCAACTTATACCCTTGTGCCATTACCTGTAATGAAAAGAAAACTGAGTGGGTCAGGCTTGGGAGCCTGGTGAGCATATAGGGTTTTCAACCCACAATAATCTAATTATTATATTTAATCAACAAACAATCAACCCAATTACCCATCCCCATTATCTTCTTAAAGTTTTACCCTAAGAACCAACTATCCTTCATTCATTTATTCGTAAGGAATTGGCACGAATTCCATTGCTGCCAAAGTTTATTTATCAAGTACTAAATCCATAGTTATCAGGTGCTAACTCCATAGTCACCAAGGTTCACTTAACAAGCGCTAAATCCATAGTCGCCAAGGCTTACTCAACAAGCGCTAACTCCATAGTCGCCAAGGCTTACTCAACAAGTGCTAACTCCATAGTCGCCAAGGTTTACTCAACAAGCGCTAACTCCATAGTCGCAAACTATTCCATCTACCTATGTTCTACCCAACAATTTTGTAGATATAAATACTTACACAGTTTAAATCATTTAACACCTGTATAAAACTCCAATTTCCATGCCCATCTCAAATAGACAAATAACATATAAACACATAGCACGTATTTCATAGCAAATACTTCATATTTATGTGTTAGAAGAAAGTAACTACACGCTCACACATATAAATAACAATATACTTAATACACTCAACCCATACTTGTATTATTATCGCGTTTATGAAAGGTAGTATACACTCACTTGATCAGAAGATGATCGGACAGCACTACGACTTGTAGAAGTAGTATTCTTCGGTAGATCTGGAAGATCTTCACAAAAATCGAACTTCTCGCGGGCAGAGCTTCGGCTCGGGAATCGCACTTCTCGGGATCTTCGGGGTCTCGGGACTTGCTTCGGGGCTCGGGAATGATACCAGGGCTTCGGGATAATTCTTGCACGAAAAACGATGCAAAAACGCAAGAGGAAGAAGAGAAATGAGCAATTGAATCGGCTGCGCTCGACTCCCTTTTATAGGGTCTGGATCTGCGATTTACGCGGGGCATACTCTTAGGTTACGCGGGGCGTAACCTGGATAAGCCCGGTGACTCTTCCCTTGGATAATATCGAAAATTTATATTTAAATTTAATTTCGAAAATATTTAATAAACTTCAAAAATTCATATCTTCCTCATACGAACTCTGTTTTCGACGTTCTTTATATCCACGCGTAGGTGAGACTACTATCTACAACTTTCGTTTAGAGTTCATCGGCTGATTTTGAATTTATTTTTATTATTTATTTTTAGTAGGCCGGGACAGGAATACTCCGTTATAAAATCATAACTTCTTCATTCCTGATCCGTTTTCGCCTATCTTTTTATCGTTTTACTACAATTAATGAGATATTCAATTCTCATTTAGATTTTTTTGGCTAAAAACCGCTCGGTCTCAAATCGAGCATTCGGGCTGCATACCGCTAAGTCGAAACTTAGAAAAATCATAACTTCCTTATACTAAGTCAGATTTGGATGTTCTTTTTATGCACGCTCACGGTTTAACGTATTCTACGACTTTCATTTAGATTGATAAGGCTAAATATCACTCTAACGTAAATTCACTTTTTACGTCGCGTTGTGTCGTGCCGGTTCTGTCGCGAAACTTCGACAGGTCATAACTTCTTCGTTATAACTCGGATTTCGGCGTTCTTTATATGTACGGAATCCTTGTAACATATACTAAAACTTAGTTAAGATTATTCCTTCTAAATAATCTTTCATCAAAAATTCATTTTTGACGCCTATCGTCTCTAAATTGACTAGCCCTGATCTACGGGCGTTACATGATCTTTTCGATCAACTGCAGGGTGCATCTTGGTTTTCCAAGATTGATTTGAGGTCAGGATATTACCAGGTCCCTGTGAGGGAGGAAGACGTAGAGAAGACCGCTTTTCGGACTCGTTATGGTCATTATGAGTTCGTTGTGATGTCGTTTGGGCTCACCAATACGCCAGCAGTGTTCATGGATTTGATGAACCGAGTCTGCAGACCGATGCTCGATCGCTTAGTCATTGTATTCATAGATGATATTTTGGTGTATTCCAAGACCCGAGAGCAGCACGAGGAGCATCTCAGGGAGCTGTTGGAGGTCCTGCGACGAGAACGACTGTATGCCAAGTTCTCGAAGTGCGAGTTTTGGTTATGAGAGGTTCAGCTCCTCGGACATCTCGTTAATTAGGAGGGGATTTTGGTCGATCCGGCCAAGGTGGAGGCGGTTATGCAGTGGGAGACTCTGAGATCTCCCTCATACATCAGGAGTTTCTTCGGCTTAGCAGGGTACTACCAGAGATTTATTCGAGATTTCTCCAAGATCGCAGTACCCCTCACTCGTCTTACGAGGAATGGGGTGGATTTCCAGTGGGGCCCTGAGCAGCAGAGGGCGTTTGAGACCCTTCGGCAGTGTTTATGTGAGGCACCATTGTTGACACTCCCCGAGGGAGTCGAGGACTTTGTAGTGTTTTGTGATGCGTCCATCATGGACTTGGGGGTAGTCCTCATTCAGAGAGGACGGATGGTAGCCTATGCATCACGGCAGCTGAAGTCGCATGAGACGAGATCCCCTACACATTATCTTGAGTTGGGAGCGGTGGTTTTCTCTCTCAAGATTTGGAGGCATTATCTTACGGGGTTCGATGTACTATATATACGGATCACAAGAGCTTGAGGCACATCATGGATCAGCCGAACCTGAATATGAGGCAGCGCAGGTGGCTGGATGTGGTCAAGGACTATGATTGTGAGATCCTTTACCATCCTGGTAAAGCGAATGTGGTTGCAGATGCTTTGAGTCGCAAGTCAGCTGGGTCTTCTACTCCAGTAAGGTGTATGAGGATAGCAGTGGATTCCCCACTTGTGAGCTTGATTAGGGATGCTCAGGTTGAGGGTATGAGACCGGAGAACTGGAAGTTAGAGAGAATTAAGGGCGAGAGCGCCCGGTTTGTTCAGGATAGCCACGGGTTATTAACCCGATACGGTAGGGTTTGGGTTCCAATGTCTGGAGGGGTTCGGCAGATAGTGATGGAGGAGGCTCATAAGTCTCATTTTTCTATTCATCCGGGGGCCACCAAGATGTATCGTGATTTGAGCTTGAGTTATTGGTGGCCCGGAATGAAGCGAGAAATCGTTGGGTATGTTGAGAGGCGCTTGACCTATAGGATGGTCAAGGTCGAGCATCAGAGGCCGCATGGCAAGCTGCAGCCTCTGGAGATTCCCATGTGGAAATGGGATCAAATCACGATGGATTTCATTACAAAGTTTTGAGGACGGCGAAGGGGTTTGATGCTATTTGGGTCATTGTGGATCGGTTGACCAAGAGTGCCCATTTCTTGGCCATACGGGAGAGTTCGTTGGCAGAGAAATTGGCCGACATGTATGTCAGCGAGATTGTCTCTCACCATGGGGTTCCAGTTTCTATCATTTCTGATCGGGATGTCAAGTTTACTTCCCGTTTTTGGTAGAAGTTCCATGAGGAACTGGGTACGCGACTGCATTTTAGTACAACTTTCCATCCGCAGACATATGGGCATAGTGAGCGGACCATCCAGACCCTTTAGGATATGTTGAGGGCGTGCGTTATTGATTTTGGTGGGAGTTAAGATTCCCACCTACCGCTTGCGTGAATTGTTGTATGGTCGGAAGTGTAGAACCCTAGTCTGCTGGGGTGAGATTGGGCACAGGGTAATGGGGAAGACATAGGTAGTTCTGCAGACTACCGAAAAGATACAGCAGATTAGACAGCGTTTGCAGACCGCTCAGAGTCGGCAGAAAAGTTATGCCGACCGATGCCGATCTGAACTGGAATTTCAGGTGGGTGACATGGTTCTCCTGAAGGTCTAACCCTGGAAGGGTGTGATCCGCTTCAGGAAGAGGGGAAAATTGGGTCCCCGTTACATTGGGCCGTTCAGGATTGTTGCCAAGGTTGGCAGGGTGGCTTATAGGCTAGAGCTTCCAGAGGATCTTAGCCGAATCCACAACACATTCCATGTTTTGCAATTGCGAAAATGCATTATGGACCAGGAGGCAGTAGTATCGTCGGATGATATTCAGGAAGATGAGCGCCTGAACTATGTGGAGAGGCCTGTGGCTATTTTGGAAAAGAAGAAGAAGATTCTGCGGAACAAGGAAATACCTTTAGTAAAGGTACAGTGGGAACATCGAAGGGGATCCGAGTGGACATGGGAGCCGGAGGCGGAGATGCGCGAGCATTACCCGACATTGTTTATTCCAGCGGACTTCGAGGGCGAAGTCTACTTCAAGTGGGGAAGTTGTAACACCCCGATTCTCAGGTATTGTTTTAAATAAGATTTCTTGGGTTAGGCCCTACTCGACGAGTTGGTTGCCCTACTCGTCAAGTAGCAGCGGAGTGGGATCGCGAGTTAAGTGACCTACTCGACGAGTCCATTTTAGGACTCGGCGAGTAGGAGCTGGCAGATGAAACCCTAAATCTCGGGGTTTTGCACCATATTTAAAGGAACCTTAGCCTCCCTTGGGCCTCTTTACAGTTCTAGAGAGTCCTTGAGAACCCTAATACGTGTGTGTGTGTGTGCCCATTGTGTGTTTGAAGCTTGAAAACAGGATCTTTGGAGGGAGAAGGCTTGGAGGAGAAGGAGATTGGAGCAAGTAGAGTGTGGGAATCAACACTTATCTTAGTTATCATCTTCTAGAGGTACCCAAATCGACATTTTCCTTGTAGATTTCTTCTGTTGGTTGATTTTTAGGGTTTTTGTGGAATATTAAGTTGGTAAGATGAGCTATGGGATAGATTTGAGGTTGTCACTTCAGATCTGGACCCTCCTTGGATTCTAGAAGCAAAAAGTTATAGTTTTGGCCATGATTGAGGTCCCTCTTGAGCATGAAGCTCCATTAACAACTTAAAATAGGCATTTAGAGCCTTTATAGCCATGCATGCATGTAAAGTTTGCAACTTTACGTGATAAGCATGCCCTAGAAGCTTGGATCTGTGATTTGGAGCTGCTGCATGGCTCAAAGCAAGTCTGTATGGAAAAAGGACTGAATGGACTCGGTGAGTTGCAAGGTTGACTCGGCGAGTCACATGAAGATGGTCGTGAACTCGACGAGTTGGATGAACAACTCGGCGAGTCCGATGAAGATTGCCACAGACTTAACGCGTTGAAGAACAACTCGGCGAGTTTGATGAGTTTTCTCCAGGATATGTATGCGTGTGTATCCGTTGAGTTGCAAGGAGGAAACTCGACGGGTGGCCTTAAAGTTTGATCGAGAATCGAAGGAACTCGACAAGTCACCCCGATGACTCGGCCAGTTGGAATGTGCTTCAAGGAACTCGGCGAGTAGCCAAGGGTACTCGGCGAGTTGAGGTCAACATGGACTATTGACCTTGACTGAGAACTTTGACTTTGACCAGGGGTTGAATAGTGGGTTATGGAGTACCTTATAAGGTTAAGTGTAACAACGCAAATTTTCAAACAAATTTTTCATTTCAAAAATAAAGTATTTTCATTCAAACAAGGCATAATTATTCCAAGTGTTATGTCAAAATACAATTCATAGAATTCCCAAGATCTTAAAACGTCAATCAGTGTGTACAGATCACGCCGGCGCCTTCCCACGGTCCTCGCTAGTACCTGAAACACATACATAACAACTGTAAGCATAAATGCTTAGTGAGTTCCCCAATATACCACTTACACACATACGTCTTTCCAGGCCCTGACCTTCCGGTCCATGTGTCTCAGGGGACTTCCGTCCCTGCTGGATAAACCTTCCGGTCCTACCCACGCCGACCTTCCGGTCTATAACACAACGCCTTCCGGCCCATAACATAATGCCTTCCGGCCCATATCAAATATATCATACATAGCACATAAAACATACCTAACACATATCATATCCGACCTTCCGGTCACACAGTCAAACCCTTCCGGGTACAGTATAGTGAGAAGACTCACCTCGTGGATATCGAAAGCTAGCAATCCCGAAATCACCCGTGCTTGATCCGCCGAGCTACAATCTCCCTATAACATCATATATCTCTTATTAACACTTTTATCTTCTAAGTTTGACTATCCCTAAGAAGTCAGACATAGGTCAACTCTGGTCAACGGTCAACGGTCAACCTGACCTGACTCGGCGAGTGCTAAGGCGACTCGGCGAGTCTAGACGTCTTCACCAGTTCTCTTAAGATTCCCTTTCTACTCGTCGAGTATCCTCCTTGACTCGACGAGTTTCTCCTGGAAGAATCGCGGGGCTACCCCGACTCAACTCGCCGAGTCTGAAGAACAACTCGACGAGTCCCAGTTAATCTTCAAGCTACTCGCCGAGTCTGTTCATCCGACTCGGCGAGTCTGTGCCATGCAACCGCTCAAACTTCTTTCTAAGGTCAGAACTGCTCCGACCCTTCCTAGGTTTGGCCTTCCTAGACTCATTCATCATGTAAGGTCCCCATTTCGGTGCTCATAATACACCCCATGATTCATAATTTACATTTTGACCTAAGGCATAAGGATTCCAATCCAAAACCTCCATTGATTCCCGAAATGCTCAGGAATGGGACATTCTGGACCTCCAAAGGTCCCAATATAGAGTTCCAATCGTTTGGGGGACTAATGCAATACTCAATCTAGTCACAAAAGGGTCTAATAGACCCTAAATCCATATACACATCAACATAAAGGAATGGAACTCGAAATATTACCTGAATAATGTGCTCCCTGTGTCCCCAATCTACAGAACGTGGCTTCCCTTGTTGTTCTCTTAACCCAAAGCTTCTTCTCACTTGCACACAACACTTCCAAAATCAACAATGGTCTTCAACCTTGCTCCAGGCACTCACAATCGATTTAGGGTTTCTCTCAGAGGACTAGGGTGGACAATGACGGCCAATAAGTCCCTCATATACGTCCCAACCTGAACAGTTAGGGTTTTCGCTAAACAGCGCCGACTCGCCGAGTCCATATCCGGACTCGTCGAGTCCAGTCGCGAACCCGCGACTAGATCCGCGATCCTACTCGGCGAGTCTAGGCTCCAACTCGCCGAGTCCCCTCTTAAAACACCCAAAATCATAAATATAACAATACCTGAAATTTCGGGCTGTTACAACTCTCCCCCACTAGGACTAGACTTCGCCCTCGAAGTCTCACTCTGGAAATAGTTCCGGATGTTGCTCCCGCATCTCACGCTCCGGCTCCCAAGTCATTTCCGATCCCTTCCGATGTTGCCACTGAACCAACACCAGAGGTACCTCCTTGTTCCTCAGAACCTTGATTTTCCGATCCCTGATGGCCACTGGTCTCTCGGCATAATCCAGGCTCGCATCCACCTGAATATCCTCTAATGGAACCACTACCGACTCGTCGGCTATACACTTCCTCAATTGCGACACATGAAAAGTGTCGTGGATCTGCCCCAACTCTACTGGCAACTCCAAACGATAGGCTACCCGGCCTATCCGCGCAATCACACGAAATGGCCCAATATACCGGGGTCCCAACTTGCCCCTCTTCCTGAATTGAATCACTCCTTTCCAAGGAGAGACTTTCAGGAGAACGAAGTCGCCGACTTGAAACTCAAGTTCGGATCGGCATCTGTCTGCATAACTCTTCTGTCGGCTCTGGGCGGTCAATAACCTCTGCCTAACCTGCTGAATCTGCTCTGTCGTCTGAAGCACGATCTCTGTACTGCCCATCACTCTCTGCCCCACCTCTCCCCAGCAAATGGGTGTTCGACATCTCCTGCCATACAACAGCTCAAAGGGTGGCATACCAATGCTCGAATGATGGCTGTTATTGTAGGAAAACTCTGCCAAGGGTAAATACGCATCCCAGCTACCCCCGAAATCTAATACACACGCTCGAAGCATGTCCTCCAGCGTCTGAATCGTTCGCTCACTCTGGCCGTCTGTCTGGGGGTGGTATGCGGTACTAAAATGCAATTTAGTACCTAGCTCCTCATGGAATTTCTTCCAAAATCTGGAAGTGAAGCGCACATCACGGTCTGAAACAATCGAGATCGGCACCCCATGCCGAGATACCACTTCTCTCACATATATCTCCGCCAACTTCTCCGCTGAAGAACTCTCACTGATGGCAAGGAAGTGTGCACTCTTCGTCAACCTATCCACAATCACCCAAATTGCATCGACTCCTCTGGCAGTCCTCGGCAATTTGGTGATGAAATCCATAGTGATCTATTCCCACTTCCACTCAGGAACCTCCAATGGCTGCAACTTGCCATGCGGTCTCTGGTGCTCGGCCTTAACCCTACGGCAGGTCAAGCACCTCTCCACGAACCATGCGACGTCCCTCTTCATACAGGGCCACCAATACTCTTTCCTCAAATCCAAATACATCTTCGTAGCCCCGGGATGGATCGAGAATTTCGATCGATGAGCCTCTTCCATCAAAGTAATACGCGTACCACCCACGAACGGTACCCAAGTCCGACCCTGAAACGTCATAAGCCCTCGTCCATCCGTAACGAACTCTGAAACCAAACCAACGACCCGCTCTTTCTTCTGCATTTCTGGTCGCACAGCCTCGGCCTGTGCCCCACGAATAGTATCCAATACTGGAGCTATCACAGTCAATCTCAAACATACATCTCGCAGTGGAGTGCTCTCCGCCCTGCGGCTCAATGCATTGGCTACCACATTAGCCTTGCCTGGGTGGTACAGGATCTCACAATCATAATCCTTGACCACATCCAACCACCTCCTCTGACGCATATTTAGGTTGGGCTGATCCATCAAATACTTCAAGCTCTTATGGTCCGTGTATATCGTACATCGGACCCCATACAGGTAGTGACGCCAAATCTTGAGAGCGAACACTACTGCCCCCAACTCTAAATCATGCGTGGGATATCTCGCCTCATGAGGCCTCAGCTGCCTCGACGCATAAGCTATCACATGACCCCTCTGCATCAATACTGCACCCAGTCCCGAAATCGATGCATCGCAATATACTACAAAATCCTCCATTCCCTCCGGGAGAGCTAATACCGGGGCTTCGCACAACCTTTGGCGAAGTGTCTCAAAGGAAGTCTGCTGCTCGGGTCCCCATGAGAATGCAACACCCTTCCGGGTCAATCTGGTGAGCGGCACTGCGATCTTGGAGAAGTCTTTAATAAATCTCCGATAATACCCTGCCAACCCAAGGAAACTCCTGATCTCAGAAGGTGACTTCGGCACCTCCCAACTCATCACCGCCTCAACTTTGGCCGGATCGACCAATATCCCTTCCTGATTAACAACATGTCCTAGGAATTGGACCTCCCGCAACCAGAAGTCACACTTGGAGAACTTTGCATAAAGCTTCTCCGATCTCAGAACCTCAAGGACCTCCCTCAAGTGCTCCTCGTGCTGCTCTCTAGATCTTGAATACACTAGAATATCATCGATAAATACAATCACTGACCGGTCCAACATCGGCCTGCATACTCTGTTCATGAGATCCATGAACACAGCCGGGGCATTGGTGAGCCCGAAAGGCATCACCACAAACTCATAATGCCCATATCGTGTCCTAAACGCCGTCTTCTGGACGTCCTCATCCCGCACTCTCACCTGATGGTACCCTGACCTCAGATCGATCTTGGAAAACCAAGATGCTCCCTGCAACTGATCGAATAAATCATCGATCCTCGGTAACGGATAACGGTTCTTGACCGTCAATTTGTTCAACTCCCGGTAATCAATGCACATCCGGTGTGAACCATCCTTCTTTTTGACGAACAGGATAGGTGCTCCCCACGGTGAACTGCTCGGCCGAATGAATCCCTTCCCCAGCAACTCCTGAAGCTGCGAGGACAACTCTTGCATTTCTGGAGGTGCAAGACGATAAGGCACCTTAGCAATAGGCGCGGCCCCCGGAACCAGATCGATACCAAACTCTACCTGCCTCACTGGAGGTACTCCTGGCAGCTCCTCGGGAAAAACATCTGGAAACTCAAGCACCACTGGGACCTCCTCAACTGATCTCGGTCTCTCAGAAATCCCTCGCGTATCCATCACATACGCCACAAAACCCTTACAGCCCTGCTGTAGACACTGCCTCGCCCTAGCAGCCGAAAAAAAAGTTGATCCCGAACGGGTACCCACGCCGTACACCGAAAGAACTCCCCCACTAGGGTCTCGTATAGTCACCAGCTGACGCTCACAGTCGATGACGGCGCCGAATCGGCTCAACCAGTCCATGCCCACAATGACACAGACATCCCCCATCGCAATAGGAATCAGGTCAATCGGAAACTCGACCCCGAAAATCTCTAGCACACATTCCCGGAGAACCTCCGTGGCACAAATCACTCTCTCGTCGGCTATAGAAACTCTCAGAGGCCGACTCAACGGCTCACGACTCACGCTGATATGCTGACTAAAAGCTAAAGATACAAAGGACCTACTCGTACCCGAGTCAAATAACACTAAAGCAGGCACAGAGTTCACAAGAAAAGTACCTACGCATAACATAACATAAGCATAACATCTCGACATCAAAATAATTACATGAAATAAAGCATACCTGCCACAACATCGGGCGCAGCGCGGACCTCCTCCGCAGTCAGCTGAAAGGCTCTCCCACGAGCCCTCGGGGCCTCGGCCTTCACTGGTCGAGTCGCAGCAGCCCCGGCAGTAGGTGCAGATCCCTGAGGAAGCTGAGGGCACTCGGCCTTCCGATGGCCTATCTGGTTGCAATGAAAGCAAACCGTGAACCCCTTGGGGCACTCCCGAGCAATGTGTCCCTCCTTGCCACACTTGTAGCAAGCACCAGATCGACATGCCCCATCATGACCCTTGCCGCACTTTCCGCAAGTGCGGCCCTTCGGACCTCCTGTCCTCGAATCGGCGGACTTAGTCCGCTTGGCTGCCGGCTGAGACTGAGCCGGCCGCTGGTCCACCCGCTGAGATTCGGCCTCCTCCCTGGCCTGGGTCTCCAACTCAATCTCGCGCTTCCTGGCATTCGCCTGAAGCTCAGCAAAGGTATGGTAAGTGGAGTTTGGCACAAACTTCCGGATATCCCTCCTCAAAACACCTAAGTACCGGCTCATCCGATCCTGCTCTGTGGACACTAGCTCGGGGCAGAACATCGCCCTCTCATGAAACTTCCGTGTGATCATCGCAACCGAATCAGTACCCTGCTTGAGGGTCAAGAACTCCTGAACCAATCGTTCCCTCTCCACCGGGGGAACATACTCGTATCTGAACATAGAGGTAAACCCCTCCCATGTCACTGCTGAAATCTCTGCCAAAGTGAAGTTCGCCGTCACGAACTTCCACCAATCCTTCGCTCCCAGACGGAGCTGGTTTAAAGCGAACCGTACCCTCAGATGCCCCGGACATGAACAGGTGTAGAAGCACCCTTCAATATCAACGATCCACCTCATCGCCGTAATTGGATCCTGCGTCCCATCAAACTCAGGTGGCTTCGTGTTGCTGAATTCCCGAAACAGCAACGAGTCGCCCCCTTGTGGCCTGGCAGCATCCACGGCTGCGGTAGCTGCAGCGGCTGCAGCCTCGGTCAATGCGGCGTACCGCTCATCGAAAGTCTCCATCAAGGTGGTCTTAATAGACCCAAACATCACCGGAATCTCAGCCCGGATCGCTGCAGCCACCTCCTCGTGAATCATCTGACGGATCTCCTCGTCACTCACACCGCTCGAACTCGCTCCGTGGCGTGGTCTAACCATGATGTCTCTGAAATACAACATAAACTATCAGAGACTCCATCGAGTATAATCGCACTCGATAACGCAACCCTACTCAGTCTCCGATATCCAGGGATTCTTACTTGGGTCTCCCGCTGACCCGGTGTCTTCGGTAGTACGGGCCCAATACTACCGACCACACCGCATCAGCATTCATCCCAAATCTTCCTCCCCAAACCCCGGATAGTGAGTACTCTACTTTCGATATGCACTATCTACCTGCACGCTATCAAGCATCTCATATCGGCAAACTCCCTAGACTAAGGCATCACAAATCAGGCCACTCTAGTTCTATCATGATTACCTAGTCTTCTAGCATGCATAACAATTCATATCATACTCATCTCATAACATAACATTGTAAGGTATTTTGGGGATCTTTACCGTTCGGGCGCTGACTGATCGTACACACTGCTCCTTTCTTGTTTACCACAAAATCATTTATAAAAGTTTATGCCTTTATTTTTAAAAGTTTTCCTCAAATCCTCGGTTTGAGTTCGGTTACGCCCGAAGGTGTACCCGAATCCCTCAAACCAAGGCTCTGATACCAATTGTAACAACGCAAATTTTCAAACAAAATTTTCATTTCAAAAATAAAGTATTTTCATTCAAACAAGGCATAATTATTCCAAGTGTTATGTCAAAATACAATTCATAGAATTCCCAAGATCTTAAAACGTCAATCAGTGTGTACAGATCACGCCGGCGCCTTCCCACGGTCCTCGCTAGTACCTGAAACACATACATAACAACTGTAAGCATAAATGCTTAGTGAGTTCCCCAATATACCAATTACGCACATACGCCTTTCCAGGCCCTGACCTTCCGGTCCATGTGTCTCAAGGGACTTCCGTCCCTGCTGGATAAACCTTCCGGTCCTACCTACGCCGACCTTCCGGTCCATAACACAACGCCTTCCGGCCCATATCAAATATATCATACATAGCACATAAAACATACCTAACACATATCATATCCGACCTTCCGGTCACACAGTCAAACCCTTCCGGGTACAGTATAGTGAGAAGACTCACCTCGTGGATATCGAAAGCTAGCAATCCCGAAATCACTCGTGCTTGATCCGCCGAGCTACAATCTCCCTATAACATCATATATCTCTTATTAACACTTTTATCTTCTAAGTTTGACTATCCCTAAGAAGTCAGACATAGGTCAACTCTGGTCAACGGTCAACGGTCAACCTGACCTGACTCGGCGAGTGCTAAGGCGACTCGGCGAGTCTAGACGTCTTCACCAGTTCTCTTAAGATTCCCTTTCTACTCGTCGAGTATCCTCCTTGACTCGACGAGTTTCTCCTGGAAGAATCGCGGGGCCACCCCGACTCAACTCGCCGAGTCTGAAGAACAACTCGACGAGTCCCAGTTAATCTTCAAGCTACTCGCCGAGTCTGTTCATCCGACTCGGCGAGTCTGTGCCATGCAACCGCTCAAACTGCTTTCTAAGGTCAGAACTGCTCCGACCCTTCCTAGGTCTGGCCTTCCTAGACTCATTCATCATGTAAGGTCCCCATTTCGGTGCTCATAATACACCCCATGATTCATAATTTACATTTTGACCTAAGGCATAAGGATTCCAATCCAAAACCTCCATTGATTCCCGAAATGCTCAGGCATGGGACATTCTGGACCTCCAAAGGTCCTAATACAGAGTTCCAATCGTTTGGGGGACTAATGCAATACTCAATCTAGTCACAAAAGGGTCCAATAGACCCTAAATCCATATACACATCAACATAAAGGAATGGAACTCGAAATATTACCTGAATAATGTGCTCCCTGTGTCCCCAATCTACAGAACGTGGCTTCCCTTGTTGTTCTCTTAACCCAAAGCTTCTTCTCACTTGCACACAACACTTCCAAAATCAACAATGGTCTTCAACCTTGCTCCAGGCACTCACAATCGATTTAGGGTTTCTCTCAGAGGACTAGGGTGGACAATGACGGCCAATAAGTCCCTCATATACGTCCCAACCTGAACGGTTAGGGTTTTCGCTAAACAGCGCCGACTCGCCGAGTCCATATCCGGACTTGTCGAGTCCAGTCGCGAACCCACGACCAGATCCGCGATCCTACTCGGCGAGTCTAGGCTCCAACTCGCCGAGTCCCCTCTTAAAACACCCAAAATCATAAATATAACAATACCTGAAATTCCGGGCTGTTACATTAAGGACTTATGAGTATGTTGTACTATGATAATAGGTGGTGGAGCCTGTGTCAAGTGATTCGAGAGTTGGAGTTTACCTTTCGAGTCGACATCTGCGAGGTGAGTTATCCTCACTATATCGATAGGGTCTAAGGAACCAAGGTCGGCCCTTTAGTTGTTATCATTATGGTATGCTACATGTGGATATGATCCGTTAGATCAGAATCAGGATAGACTATATGTTATGTTTTTATGATCTGTAGGGATTGTTATGTTAATGACTTGCTAGGTCAATACTCTAGTTATGAGAGATTGCTATGTGTGGTAATCAGTGAGATAGATATGTTCGATGTTTTGTATATGCCAGTAAATGTTTGTTTGTGCACACGGTTATTTGCTTGTTGATTAGGGTTGAGGCGGTCCTGCTTTGTGCTGAAGGACAACATACCCTATGAGCGGTTCGGGGAGACTGTAGGCCCACGTGATGGTCTAGGCATTCGCACGCAGAGGACAAACCATAATATTTAGGGTTTTCACCCTATTTAAAGGCCATTATGGCCTCAAAACGTTTCTTATTTCCAGCCTCCGTCCCTTATAGCCCTCATTTCGAAACCCTAAGTGTGTATGAGTGTTTTAAAGCCTTGGAGTAAAATTTTGGTATTATTTAAGTGATCTTGGTGGAGAAGAAAGATCTTTGGAGTGTTGATGTTTCCCTCTAGCCTTTACATCTGGACTCTTGGCATCTTGGAGCACCTTTTGGAGGTATAAAGTTCAGATCTTGATGACTTCCTCATTAGATATTTCTTAAGTGTAGTTTTATGTTCTTTTTGGTCCCAAGAACTTGACTTTTGTGAGTTTGGAATGCTCCAGAGGTTTGGATTGTCCTTTCAAACATTTTGGAGGGGTTAGAACCTTAAAAATGCAAGCTTGGACCTTGATACTCTTCCATGAAAGAGTTTTGGAACTTTAAAGTGTGATTTCAGTTAGATTTTGGTGTTGGGCTCTTTGTAGTCATGAAAAGTCATAAAGGTTGCAACTTTATAGCTTTAGACGTTCTTTTAGCATTGGATCTGAAGTTTGAACGTTAGGTCTTAAGCCATTAAGACCTTGGTTAAGGATTTGGGATTTTGTGGTTACGCCAGGCGTTTGGATTAGAACGTTATGCGTTCGGACGCTAGGCGTTCTCTTAGAAGCCCATTGGATCGATTTTGGGCCTTGGGCCATTTAGGGTTTTGGGCTAGGATTAGTTGGGTCTTGTAGGGAACGGGGCAAAATGGTCTTTTGCCCTTAATCTGATGAAGGAAGAGTGGACCATTGGTATGGGATAAAACCTTAGTAATTGATTGGAGTCACTTTTGGATTTTGTTTAATGTGAGGAGCAGTGTTCGCAGTAGATCGAGTGTTGATTCAGATATCTTCTGAGAGGTGAGTTTTCCTCATTGTATCTGTAGGTCGAAGTCACCAATGTCGCCCCACTAGATTATGTATCCAGGTTATAGGATAGCGTTATGCTGGTATATGACTGCTTAGTAAATCCGTATGACTATCTGTATTTGTTGATTATGTATTTATGTTTTTTTGTTACATATGTACATATTTTGTGTGTGTTGAGGCAGTTCTACTTTGTGCTGAAGGCCAACTGGTGGTTGTCGAGGCCAACAAAATTTATAACCCTAAATATTACACACTAAAATAGTGTATAGTGGTAAAGGGGTCGAATCCACGGAGATTTGTTCAATTTATAACTCTATGAAAAAAAATTTTGTAAAAATACTTGTAAAATAACAATAAAAATAAAATGGGGGGGGGAGTGTTTAGTTCTTTCGAGTGTTTGACAAAAATTAAAAACTAGCTAGGTTGAAAATATGACAAGTAAACAAGTAAAAGATTGGATTAAATTCAAAGAAGTGGAATTGGTTGATTTTGGGGTACACCTCATGGATGATATAATTGACTTATCATTAGACTTAATGGAATAACACTTGTGAATTGGTTTAACTTAGCTATAGCAATTCATAAGCACAAATTGCCTCAACTCTTCTTAGAAATGAAAATGGTTAGAGGAGCTCTTAACACATTTCCTTAATTGAAGTCACAAATTCAATGAAGCATAAAATCTTGTGAAAATCAATTAGCTTTAAGTTGTACGAGTTACCAAATCCAAAAGATAATCAAATGCTTACATTATCATTATGGAGGAAATATTTCCATGGTTTAAATGGAATGAAAACATACATATAAACCATTTGTTGCTTACTGATTTGAAGGTCCATTACTTAACCAAGAAATTAGTCAACAAAAACAAGCATTCATTCATCCAAGCTCATGATCAAAGATAAATAAACACAACAAGATGTTTAACTAGAAAACATTCCCATAAACTTCAAACACAATGTAATAATAAGTCTTCAAAGCAAATAATCATCCATGGGTCAAGCCCTAATCAACCAAATGAAAGTTTAGCCAAGCATGACCAAGGTAAAAGAAAAACAATAGAGTTTAGTGATACCAAAAATTGTCTTAGATGCAAGATGAAAGGAAATTACACTAATCTTCCAAATATTCTTCAAATCTTCCAAAGCTTCTTAGAGAGAAAATGTGGAGTATGTTCTTCAAGTCTCCCTCTTCAAATGAGCCTCCAATCTCCAGCTGAAGAGAGCCAATTTTAGGGTTCAAAAAGAGACCAAAAGCTACCCACCAAACTTCCACAAATAGAGTCAACAAGTCGAAACCCGGAAGCAACTCAGCACAATTCATGCGGGCCGCGTGTGGACCCACGCGGACCGCGTGGGTCACGCTGAATGTGAAACTTGGGCCATTTAACATGCATTTAAGCCCAATCTTCATTTCTCCAACTTTATCCCATAATCATAACTCTTTAAGACCCATTTGCCATTCCAAAGCCTTCTAATGATTTACCCAATACTCCTCAAATTTTCTTGTAGCTCGATTTCGCGCCGCCTCATCATCATCTTTGCCCATAAATTAGATCCAAATTGATTTCTTCTTTTACGCAAGCACCTAGCCCAATCGCACCACTTCAAGTCTGCAAGCAAATCACATGCCTCCATGAGTCCCGCATCCTTCTAAGCCTCCAATAACAAATAGTCTTCGGTAAATCCTGCAATTAAGCTCAAAAGACTAGAAAACACCCGGTAAAGGAGAAAAAATGACAAAAAGAGAAAATATGCATGAAGATTGACTAAAATGAGATGGTTTGAACTAAAAATAAACTATGAAAAGAAGTAATAAAAACAAAACTATCAAATCACCCCAAGCTTGAACCCTACTTGTCCTCAAGTAAGACAAGACTAAAATGAGCTCGGGATGAACTATCCTAAGAAAATAAAAATAATGGATAGAACCATGGAACCTGATCAACGTTAGTCAACATGGTCGGAATTGATCTCGTTGCTATCTCACAAATTTTTCATCCGATGACAATGGGACCATAAACCACAGCCAGGACAACTCCTCTAGGTGAGCAAGGAGGAATGGTCAGTCGCAGCCTCAATGGAATATGCATACAATGAAGAACATCTGTAGTAGGTAGAAATCAATTGGATGGGCTCGGGTGGAGCTCTTCTCTAAGTGCACACTCTGATCTCACATCTGCCAGTTTCTCTCATATGTAACTAGGTTTAATCGCTCGGGCACCGTTGTAGGAATTGGCTCACTTAGTGTTGGCCCAAACCTCCTGTAGTATCCGACTCGACAGTCTCCTAACATCATCAATTTGTGAAAAACAACTCGATCTATATACAATAAAACAGGCCTATACAAATGAATATTAAACGTCGGGTGACCAAAATGTTGGAAAATTTGCTCAGTAATTGAACCGGCCACCTGTCTAAGATAGTTGCAAATGATTTTTTTTTACTAGATACACCATACTTGAAGGTAATGTATTAACAATCGAAATCAAGAAAACCCTTTTACTCAAAATTTGGTTCCCAAAAGTGTGAAAGTGGAACCGAAAGGGTAGTAATATAATCCGAATGGTCTAAGTGTGAAAATGACCATGTGTAGAGCATAAAGATGTAATGTAAGCTCCTTTGCAAACTTGTAATTAAGTTTTTTTTTAAAGGATGAAAATGTTCAAATGTGGACTAAAAGACTCTCTAAAATCCTAAGGAAATCGCAAAAAGATATGGTGATGTAAAGAGGTCGGATATGGATTCTACTCGGGGACAAGCACCAGTGCTTCATCCTAACGGTTCTAACATGATCAAGTGTGATCCTCTCGACGGTAGTGACCGCAAGGGTAATACATCCAGTGCTATAGTATATCCTACAGTCGTGTAATGTCCAAAATTTCAAAACAATTAAAACTTTTCAAAATCACCCATTTTATTAACATTGTTACAAAAAGGTTTTCAATACATTATTAAACAGAGTAATTTCCCAGGTTCATATCACAAAACACCAACGCGAGGAATGGTACGATCACGCCTTTGCCTTGCCACAGACTCTTGAGAACCTGAAACATAAAACCACAACTGTAAGCCCAAAAGCTTAGTGAGATACCCCCAGAATACCAACCACATATACGCCCTTCCAGGCCACGGCCTTCCGGTCCATACATATCGCCTTCCGGCCCATAGCATATTGCCTTCCGGCCCATAACATATTGCCTTCCGGCCCATAGCATAAAACGCATACATAACATAACAAATCATAGAACGACCCTGCATACCGGGTCACACCCCAGATCTAGCAATCATACGCATAACACATGATCATATAACAGTTCACAGTTAGCAATTGATCAACAGATCACATAACGTAACATTACTCTAATCAAGATACCGGACTAACCCGTCACTAACATAACATAATCATAGGAATCAGTCAATATACTAATTACACACATACGCCTTTCCAGGCCATGACCTTCCGGTCCACATAGTAATGCCTTCCGGCCCATAACATGTATTGCCTTCCGGCCCATAACATATAACAACTGACAACTACCCGGATTTCCATCCGATAAAAGGGTTGGCATTGGTGCCATAAACCCTAGCGATATAGTGAGGATAACTCACCTTGAAACTGCCGACTGAACAGATAGCTCAAGCTGCTCCGATCACTGATACGATCTCCCCCTCTGGATAGCCACCAATGCACTGAATAATGTGCTCTCTGTGTCCCCAATCCTCAGAACGTGACTCCCTTGCTGTTCCTTTAGCCAAGCCCTTCTCTTCCTTGCACAACCACTCCTTCAAAATCACCAATGGCCTTTAACCTTGCTCCAGATGCACACAATCGATTTAGGGTTCCTCTCAGAAGGCTAAAATGAACAATGACGGCCAATAAGTCCCTTTTATACGTCCCAAACCTGAACGGTTAGGGTTTTCGCTAAACAGCGCCAACTCGCCGAGTCCATATCCAGACTCGTCGAGTCCAGTCGCGAACCCGCGACCAGGTCTGCGATCCTACTCGGCGAGTCTGAGCTCCAACTCGCCGAGTCCCCTCTTAAAACACCCAAAATCATAATTATATCAATATTTGAAATTTCGGGCTGTTACAACTCTCCCCCACTAGAACTAGACTTCGCCCTCGAAGTCTCACTCTGAAAATAGCCCCGGATGCTGCTCCCACATCTCATGTTCCAGTTCACAGGTCATTTCCGATCCCCTCCGGTGCTGCCACCGAACTAACACCAGAGGTATCTCCTTATACCTCAGAACCTCGATCTTCCGATTTCTGATGACCACTGATCTCTCGGCATAATTCAGGCTCGCATCCACCTGAATGTCTTCTAATGGGACCACTGCCGACTCATCGGCTATATACTTTCTCAATTGCGACACATGAAAAATATCGTGGATCTGTCTCAATTCCGCTGTCAACTCCAAACGGTAGGCCACCCGGCCTACTTTCGCAACCACACGAAAAGGCCCAATATACCGGGACCCCAACTTGCCCCTCTTCCCGAATTGAATCACTCCTTTCCAAGGAGAGGCCTTCAGGAGTACGAAGTCGCCGACCTGAAACTCAAGCTCGGACCGGCGTCTGACTGCATAACTTTCCTGTCGGCTCCGGGCGGTCAATAACCTCTGTCTAATCTGCTGAATCTGCTCTATCGACTGAAACACGATCTCAGTACTGCCCATCACTCTCTGTACCCGAGAATTACCGAAGATGCAACTCTGCTCTAAACCTCGACGATCACTCGACCCAATAAGGGTTAGGAAACCATGAATCACCGGATCCCCGATCCAGAGCCCACTTTGTCCATTCCGGACCGACTGAGAGACCCATTCTCACTCTCAGAGCAACTCCCACAAGTTCTCCTCTTGCCATCACATACACATGCTGAACTAGCCCCAACACCCGCAGGTTGGAAGACCCGATACACTGATGATATCCTCGAACATCTCCCAAGATGAACCACTACATCCACCCTATACTCTGATCAGAATCACACTGAGAATTTAAGATTCTCTCTCCCCCTGCATCCTTTCTGAGCCTCAACAGACATCCCAAACCGTATGGGTTCCTGCTTCGCTGCCGCGAACACGATGCTCAAGGCCATACTCGAAATACTCTAACCATAACTCTGCTCTGCAGCTTTCACTTTCGTGAACTTGCACTCCCTTCAGAGTTACACACCTTTCTCTTTTCCTTTTCCAAGGAACCCTCTTGGCCATAATGCCACTCCAACCGGTGCCACGGTGCTCGCCCCGAGCGACACCACCCTTTTTGCGTAACTGCTATTCACATACTCTGGCTCTCATTGCAGCGCTCTCAAGCCCATGCACTCTCTCCACTCCACCAAATCACTACCTCAACTAAACAAAATCACTAACCCGGGGCCTGACCTTCCAATGTAATCACACTGCAACATATCAAATCCAAAATCTCAAACTGATCCAACAATACCATCAGAGTCCCCAGCATGACTGGACCGACTCTCATAACACACACTAGCCACTCGAGGCTATATCTCTATGGGTCCGTACACCCAAACTCTGTGAACCCTCAGGTTCTAACTCTGGGAACCTTCCGGTTCCAACTCTAGAAACATGCACAACATAAATCCCGTGGGATTAATGCAGTACAACCCATCACATACATCAAGCATACAAATACTCTGATCACATAATCCCGATTACCTACTCAACTTGATCCTGGTCTGCTCCCAGGCCTCTACAATCAAATGCCCTAGGTCTGTATCCCGCCCCGCATACCCGACACTCGCTCTTGTCAGCCTATACTCTGAGCTGACAGAACACTGCTGAATCCCAACAGCTAAGCACCCTCACATACTCATCGATCTCCCGGAGAATTCTCCAATTCTCCCCCACTTAAAGCACTGACTAACAGCCACCGATCGCCATTAACGACCTTCTAGAACAACCCCGCACAAAGAGAACGCTTACACCCTGACTGCTTCCCACAAGCATAAGCAACCCTCATCAAAACACATCTTCCCCCTGATCAATCCGCTCAAAAGAGTCCGGTCTTTCAATTATCCACTCCACGACTGCAGATGCTACCCGACATTCAACTCAGTGCCGCGTCTCCACTATCAATCCTCACGAATGATAACCAATGGAATTCCCAAACAATAACCCATAACCAAACCCACAACCTGCAAAAGGATGAATATCGCATCGAAATCCACACGAGATACCAGCACAAACAATACGCCACAATCAACGCGAGATAATCAAGACATCAAGAAGGCATCATACCCGCAGCTGCCTCCGGCACTGTTCTGTCTCTCTCTGCCGCAAGCTGATAAGCACGACTCTGAGCCCTTGGGGCTCCGCTCCATCCTGTCCTCCTCCTGAACTCCTCAAGGTGGCCGGTGCTAGAGCCTACCCCGGTCCTGCAAAAAGCCGTGGACAGTTGACCCTCAAATGTCCAACCTGCCGACAATAATAACAAATCCTCAAATCCCGAATCGGCACTGACTGCCGACAATCTCGTGCATAGTGCCCCTCCTTTCCGCACTTGCGGCATGCACCACCAGACCAGCAAACTCCGGTGTAACCCCTCCCACACTTTCCACAAATGTGGCCGCTCCGATCCCCCACTCTAACATCAACGGTCCTGGACCGTTTCGGCGCCGGCTGCGACTGCATCGGGGCCTGCCTCGGCTCACACAACTGCAACTCAACCTCTAACTCATGCCACATGGTGGCCTCCTGCAACTCCAACAAGGTCTCGCACCTTTGCGCAGACACGAACTGTCCGATATTCCCCTTGAGCATACTCAGATATCGGGACATCTGAGCCTGCTCCGAAGCGAACTCAGGGCAAAACATTGCCCTCTCAATAAACATCCTGGTGATCTCAGTCACCGACTCTGAATCCTGCTTCAGCCCAAGGAACTCCCGAGCCAATCTCTCCCTCTCATCTCGCGGAACATAGCGAGTACTGAACGTCTCTCTGAACCGATCCCCTGAAACCGCAGCCCTCTGCGCATCGAAATATGACCCCATGGTCAATCTCCACCAATCCTTCGCCCCGAGCCTCAATAGGTTCAGAGCACACCTCACCCTCTGATCAGCAGGGCATAAACTCGTGGAGAAACACCCCCCATGTCTGATAACCATCTCATAGCAACAATCGGGTCCTGAACTCCATCGAATGTGGGAGGCTTCGTATAATAGAAGTTCCGATACTGAAAACCCCGACTAGGTCTTCCCTTTGCCGCTGCTACAGCCGCTGTAGCCGCCGCGGCAGCCGTCTCTGCGAGAGCCGCATATCGCTCATCAAACTACTCAACCAAGGCGGTCCTGATCGACCCAAACAATTCCGGCAACTCAGCCCGTAACAATGCAGCAACCTCATCACGCAGGATCTCGCGAACCTTCGCGTCCAACCCGTTTGTGCTCGTCTGATCGATAACCTCAGACGGTACCGATCCACCCGGAACTCGCTCTCCAGCTCCCGATCCTGATCCGGATCCACTATCATCATGCCTCGAAATCTCCATGCCGAAAACACCATACCAAATCCCAGACACTTCCTACAATCCTGGGATCCAACTCTCGCAACCCTACCCTAGAGATCATGGTTTCCCTGATACGCGTATGGGTCCTGTGCTTTCAGTAGTACGGGCCCATACTACCTTCCACACCTACCCATATTTGTATGAAGTACTACCACAATACCCTAGAGAACATGCATAACAACTATCAACCCTCACCACTAAAGAAACACTGAGAATCTCCCATAAGGGACCCTAGGCTACAGGCATCACAAATCAGGCAACATTATCATGAATTCCTGAAGATCCCTAGCCTAACTCTAGCATGCTGTTCTATCAAGCTCAAATAAAACAAATATCATGTATGGTATCTTGGGGTTACTTACTGGCTCTGGCTGATCGTACCTCCGCGTCCTCCTTTTACTTAATTTGAAAACCATTTTAATTTCTCTTTTTAAAATCCTCCTCGATTTGAGACTGGGGTCACACGAATGTTTTCCCAATTCACTCAAACCAAGGCTCTGATACCAACTTGTAACGTCCGAAATTTCAAAACAATTAAAACTTTTCAAAATCACCCATTTTATTAACATTGTTACAAAAAGGTTTTCAATACATTATTAAACAGAGTAATTTCCCAAGTTCATATCACAAAACACCAACGCGAGGAACGGTACGATCACGCCTTTGCCTTGCCACAGACTCTTGAGAACCTGAAACATAAAACCACAACTGTAAGCCCGAAAGCTTAGTGAGATACCCCCAGAATACCAACCACATATACGCCCTTCCAGGCCACGGCCTTCCGGTCCATACATATCGCCTTCCGGCCCATAGCATATTGCCTTCCGGCCCATAACATATTGCCTTCCGGCCCATAGCATAAAACGCATACATAACATAACAAATCATAGAACGACCCTGCATACCGGGTCACACCCCAGATCTAGCAATCATACGCATAACACATGATCATATAACAGTTCACAGTTAGCAATTGATCAACAGATCACATAACGTAACATTACTCTAATCAAGATACTGGACTAACCCGTCACTAACATAACATAATCATAGGAATCAGTCAATATACTAATTACACACATACGCCTTTCCAGACCATGACCTTCCGGTCCACATAGTAATGCCTTCCGGCCCATAACATGTATTGCCTTCCGACCCATAACATATAACAACTGACAACTACCCGGATTTCCATCCGATAAAAGGGTTGGCATTGGTGCCATAAACCCTAGCGATATAGTGAGGATAACTCACCTTGAAACTGCCGACTGAACAGATAGCTCAAGCTGCTCCGATCACTGATACGATCTCCCTCTCTGGATAGCCACCAATGCACTGAATAATGTGCTCTCTGTGTCCCCAATCCTCAGAACGTGACTCCCTTGCTGTTCCTTTAGCCAAGCCCTTCTCTTCCTTGCACAACCACTCCTTCAAAATCACCAATGGCCTTTAACCTTGCTCCAGATGCACACAATCGATTTAGGGTTCCTCTCAGAAGGCTAAAATGAACAATGACGGCCAATAAGTCCCTTTTATACGTCCCAAACCTGAACGGTTAGGGTTTTCGCTAAACAGCGCCGACTCGCCGAGTCCATATCCGGACTCGTCGAGTCCAGTCGCGAACCCACGACCAGGTCTGCGATCCTACTCGGCGAGTCTGAGCTCCAACTCGCCGAGTCCCCTCTTAAAACACCCAAAATCATAATTATATCAATATTTGAAATTCCGGGCTATTACAAGTCGTTAGTATTGTATGCATAATTCTTCATGAAAACTACATGGCCATGATCACTTACCCCTTTAAGCTACCAACATCTGATCCCAAGTATGAATTCCTAAGTTGCAGCTAGTGGACAGTGGTCTCGGTTCGATGGGTGAGATAGCAACAAGATCCTGGACCAATAATGATACAATAACTATGAACCTGTTCCATGGCATCCAAGAGAGGTGAGAATAAACAGAAAACAAAAATGCATGAATGCTAATGCCCTAAGCTAAATGTCATGCAAAAATAAAAGATGAAAAAGAAGAAAATAAAATCTTTTTGGGGTTTTATATAAAAAAATGAATGCAATTTATACTAAAATGCTATGCAACCTAATTAAAATGCATGATAAATTAAAAAGAAAAAGGAATACCCCACCCCAAGCTTAGAAATAAGCATTGCTCTCAATGCTTGTGGCGAGGCGAAAGTACCTAAAACGGGGGATCGGGAGGAGGATACGGGTATTAGGGGTAGGGGTAAGGGTAAGGTGGAGGGGGATAAGGATGGGTGGGTGCGGGTATGGATAGGGAGGCGGAAGTGGGACGTTCTCAAAATGGTTTTGGGATTGGTGCCACCCCCACATATGGTGCATTTGTTGGGACATGATTTGGTTTGAGACACAAAGTGACTCGAACCGCTCGGCAAAATTGGGAGGAGCGGGTAGTACCCAGGAGAAACAATTTACCGCAAAAACCCAACGAATCCAGCAATGGCTTGAAATTCCGGCGGTCTTTGGGAAATATTTTTGGTGGGGTTTGTAGCCTTGTCCAAGAGGAGTACAATGGTGGTGGCGGAATCGCGAGAGGTGGCCGGAAATCAGCTGGAAAGTGGTGATGGGATGGTGGTGGCGCCCCGAGATACAGCAACAGATCGGACCGTTGTTTTAGTGGGGTTTGTAGAGCTCTGAATTTGGAGAAGACTGGCGGTAGTCTCGCGAAATTCCGACCGGCGGTTTGACGGGAAAGTGAGCTTTAGTGGTGGAGATGGAGGTTCTCTAATGGAGGTTAGGGAAAAAGAAGAAGAAGAAGTGGGGAAGAAGGAAGGGACGGCTGAGTATAAGGGGGTGTTTAAATGGCGGTCAAACCTGGTCAAAAATGAGTCAACGCTGGTCAACAAGTCACGCAGACGCTGAATCGGGTACACGCGGACCGCGTGGGTAAGCCCATAGCTATTCTGATTTATCCTTCACAACACGCGATCGACTCCTACCCACAAACGGTTCGTTTTAATAAACACGCGGACAAGCTTACGATGACACGCGGTCCGCGTGAACTTCACTGGATCTCTTCTGTTTTCGGTTGATGGACGCGGACAATAGAGGGACTACACGCGGTCCGTGTTAATAAACACACGGACGAAGACTCGAGTACACGCGAACCGCGTGGGTTGAGCTGAAACTCTTCTGTTTGCTGATAATGGACGCGGACGATTGAGGGACTACACACGGTTCGTGTTAATAAACACGCGGACGGATACTCGAGTACACGCGGACTGTGTGTGCTGGCTTGACATATTCCAACATTCTTTTTGCTCTTTCACCATTACGAACACCGGGCCCTTAACTCCAACATTCTTTTATCTCAATAAGGAAGAAGAAAAGATGTTAAATCCAAAAATAAACCAACCACGACATTTATTCTGAACTAGAAAAGTTGAAAACTTTAGTTTTCCAAAAATGTGATGGGTTTTGGTCATAAGACATCCTATGTGCTCATACAAACCCTAAAGCTTGGATCTAGATTTCTCTATTGTACATACTTTGAATCCAAGACTTTGAACACTAATTCTAGCATATGGAAATCAAAATTCACATGTAATTAGGTTTAAGAACATACCTTGATTGTTATATAGCAATAACAATCCAATTCCTCCTTGAATTGACCTTGGAAAGCTGAGAGTCACAAGTGTCACTCCTCTAATTGCTTACAAACACCATAAGCAAATGGAGAAGGTATAAAGAGAGAGGAGGGAGGTTAGAATTCGTCCTTAGGACCTCTTGGGAAGGTTTTTTCGAATTCCTAAGCCCTAGGGGGTTTATATAGGTGTAAAGATTAAGGTTTTAGTCCTTATCCTTATCTAGTTGCTTGTTCACCAAGCAACCATAAGATAAGTCCTAGAAACCCTTATCCTAGTCGAATTCTAAGGGATTTACACCTCAAATTTGTTCACCATATATATAAGATAATCCTTACCTTATTTTGTAACTATCACATAATTACAATTCAGCCCCTCTAGTTTAATTAATTACACTTGATCACACAATTAATTCTTAATTAATTATTGACCAATATTAATTAAACAAATATGATTTCTCCTTTAATATATTATTCTTATAACATATTAATAAATCATAATAACCTCTCTCTCTTTATTTATTTCTCCAATCAAGTTTCTTTGGTGAAGGCAACCCAAAAAGGACCATGCACCATCGGGTCAAGTACATACCAAAATAGTTATGGACTTAGACACTAATCCAACAGTCTCCCACTTGGATAAGTCTAATAACTATTCTGCGTATGACTTCGGATCCCGATCTGCAATCGTAGCTTTCCAAAGCCGCTGTCAACTCTGATCATATCAAATACGCGTGTCCTTAGATAAGGGATCATATATTCCTCCATTCTAGATATCATATGAGATATGATTTCAAATCATTCTCTTTGTACTATATCTCGATTCCCGATTTATGACGACTGACTAATTAAACAAATCAAATTAGCCCTAGCCCGGCCGAGCATTTACGTTTGTCATCACTAAATCATCGAGGGGCCCAAAGATATCGCTTTTATCCGACTTTGAATATAAGGAACGGATAAACTTTGATACAATGCTCGCTTGCACTCACGCACCGAATCACACACAACAATATGTTTTATAACACCAAGTTACTAGTGCGTTTACATATTATCAATGTGCAACCGATTCGCAAGATACAACTCACACATCTCGGTTTCAAGAATATAAGATGTTATCATCTCACCAATCACTCGTGATACAATTCATGGAGTGATCCAAGTGAGCATGGGTTTAATCCAATGCTCAAATCATATTCGTAAGCACTCATGAACGTTACAGCAAACATTTGCTTATGTCTAATACTTTTCTAGACAATCCACACACCAATTCACGACAGTCTTCATTCATATCTACTTCCAACATATGAACGACTGTGGCCCGTTTGAATAATTCGATTATTCTTAATAAACTCAATTATTCTGGAAGTCAAAACATGCAAATGTGAAACACAAGAATAATACTAATCCCATATGGCCTCAACCCTTTGAGCATAAATAAAACACCTTTTATTTATCACCATATTGATTACTCATTATTTGTAGTTCCGGGTAATCAACTTCTTACTTGAATTACAACACTTGTCCCATGCTCCTAGCATGCACAGAATGTTTACCTATGGTTCTTACTTTGTGAAATAGATCATATTGAACACATTTCCAATCATTCTCATTTCTCAACTCCAAATCCTTTTTCCATAAGTTAAAGAATATCAAATTCTTGCTACTTATAGAATATGCTAGATTCTAACATTCTATGCAACTTATCCTTTCGTAATGTCACTGCACCAAAGTCACAAAGACTATTGCCAATGATATTACAAAGTCCTCTATCGGAGATTGTTACAAGACAATTCCATAGACGTGATGTCTCTCACTCAAAGTACATTCTTTGAACATCCTTTTGCATAGAAGTTTCTAATCTAATCATAGATTTCTCAATATTCAATTCCCAATATAGACACACTTCCATATGTTCCATATGACAACTCATTCTTAATAGAATCTTATCTATTCGTAATGATGTCGATATGGTCCATCCAATATGGAAACATTTCCATATTTTCCAATACTATACTTCTAACTACTCACAAGCGACCAATCCTCGTCGAACTTGGATTGTCCTTTGATAGTTGTTTAATTATTTTAGTCAAAACCAATTCTAGTCCCTTTTCCCTCTAAATGCGCTCGACATTTGGAAAATTTTAGAATGGTCAATCATTAAAGCATTTGCAATCGATCCTATACCCGAAGCGTATGGGACATGACGCATAATGTTTTATTTGCTATGTTCTCAAAATTCGAATTGTAAAGAGGGATGTCGTAATCATAATCGAAATTTTAAGAACACACTATGTGCCTTTGACTAAATTTTATTAACATTCCACAACCTAAGCCTTTAGATTTGAAATGAAGCATAATATTCTCTCCCTTAATTATAGTAAAACAATTCTTCAACTATTGCGACTTTGCAAAGTATGACTCTTGTTTTCTATAATTAATATTGCTAACCTTGCAATACTTTCCTTAATAATCATACAATCATAACTTTTATGCTCCCACTATCTTGATGATTATTATAAAACATAACACTTATGCTCCAACTAGCTTCGACATGTATTCATAAACATCTTAACCTTCAGAAAAACAATGCTTATTGAATTTCTTAAGTTCATGTTTCTAATATTTAGTGCTTTGATAATCATTTATCAAGGTTTCTGGAACTTTTACACATTTGCCTTCGATAGTTTATATGTGTGTCTAAACAATTAAGACTAATTGCCAAACCTCACAATTCAAATTATGGAAAGGGATGCCGTAACCATAATTGAATTCGAGAATGCAATTTTACAATCACTATCTTCTTAAAATCTGTCTCAGTGAAAGCATTTCCTCACAATCATTTTCATGAAGGAAGAAATCTTATGACACTTAGATTTAAACAGTGTATTTGTTCGTATCCATGTGAATTTGTCAAAACCAAAGTTTACGACAAATTCAAACTCTTATGGATCGAACTTTCTTGATCTCGATTTCTTGCCTTTATGGTAGCACAGCTGCCCACCATGTCTTCCAAGTAGTTAAGCAGCTCACCCTTTCCTATCAATGTACCTTTCATTGATTAAGGTGCTTTGCCTTTTATGCGTTCAAAATGAGAACTCATAGGACTCACATGCATAATTAACTCGATTGGATTGGCACAGAAACAAAATAATGTCAACACGATAGGTTGTAAACCTCAACTTGTGTGCTAGTGATGATCGATAAGGTTTATTTGATTTGTTCTTGAAACCTTTCAAGACCATTAAGACTCCCACTGACTCCTTGACAAATAAGATTCTCTTGTCAATAAACATTTCTTAACAAACAAATATTCAAGAGTTAGTGTAGTTTTTATCAAAACACTTCATAAATTGGTCCTAGTTGGTCTTTGTCTTATCCAAGACATCACAACTTTCCACATTTAATGAAAGTTACAAACCTTCTTAATACTTTTCACTCAATGTCACAATCTTAACTTTAAGACTTGTTACGAAGTATGATTGACTTATTGATTTAACCATTTCTTCAATTCTTGATTCCTCTTCTTAGACATACAATTGTACTAAGACTCACTTAGAGGATCAATTGAGATATGGTTCTTAATCATTAAGACCTATCATAAAACATAAAAGGTACTCTCCCATCTTCTTAGAATGGAGAAACTTTTATCTTTCTGCCTACTTGATTCTTCTTATTCGTTCTGCTATCAATTCAAAATTACACTTAATCTTGTAAGTATAATCATATTTACTAAGCTTTTAGTAAATCATGACGAATATCTCGTTACTCTTATGGTGGACTTTGATCAACACACACCTTTGTGTACTCGATCTCCTAGTTCTTCACTTGACACTTTGTCAATGAATTAGTCTAATTTCCAAATATGAAATTTCTCATTCATCGTGCAACCAAGTTGCATGATTCCAAGTTTCCGTCCAATTGAAACTTGGGCGATGAGAAACTCTCCCTATTTGGTAAATTCTCGACTTTCCATAATATAATAAGAACCAAATCCATTTGTTATAGAAATATGCAAACACCAATTTTCATAACGATTTCATTGCAAGGAAATAAACAAATAAATAAATAAGTCAAACGAAAATTTATTTTATTTATAAAAGCAGCGGAAAACATTTGTCCTTACAATGCAAAATCCATTGAAAACTATGTATTTCAAAAGAAAATTTTCTAACAACTCTATCATAACTATCTAAGCTCAAAATCTAATCTTCAAGTCCATGCGATCAAGATCCATTCCTTGTGATTAGATTCATCTTGCTCTTTCACCAAGCTTCCTTTCTTTTCACCGATCCTGTAAAACATTCAAATGCAATCTTATTACATTATGTATTAAGAATTAATGAATAGGAACTTAATGGAGTTAGATAGTGGATTTTACCTGAAGCGCAGCCATACTCTTTGACTCTCCCATCTTCTGGACTCTTCAGGCTCTTTGGGCAGACTTGTATCCAACGCCCTTTCTTTTGGCAGTAAACGCAGGTCGGTTCTCCTAGAACGTCCTCGGAAGCATGGTCGGTTGACTTTTCCAACAAATACGTTCCATTGCTTCGCCAAATCATTTCTGATTCAGCAGCAATGAGCATATAAGTTAGGTCAATGAGGTTGTCGTCATGATTCATCATATAATACTTTCTTTTGAACTCATTATATGATTCAGGAAGTGACTGCAAAACCCAATTCACAGCCAACTCATCTGGGAATGACACACCCAACATTATCAACCTATCAATGTGTGATTTCATTCCTAGAACGTGGGCACACACGGGTTTACCATCTTCATGTTTCATTTCCAATAGGGCTTTAGTGATATTGAACCTTTCAATTCTTCTATCTTGTGGGTTGGGGAGAACAATAGGAGGAGGAGGAGGAAGTGAAGCATGATTTCTTGTTCCTCGATTGAATCGTGGAATACCATCTTCATGTGGAATGCTTGTTCCACGGGATTTGGGAAGACCATAGTTGTCGAACTTTGACATCTACAAAACGGGAGAAAAAACAAATTCAAGTTAGTTGATTGATAGAGTCCTTAGTAAATCACCCAAATGAAATACTAAGGCTAGGACCCAACACAATATTCTACAACTCGGGAAAGGGATGTCGTAACCCAAATTGCAGAACATTTGAAGGTAAGTGAATGACGATTCACTAATTTCCACCATGAAAAACGAAAAAGAAATTTAAGTTTTAAATCTATGAAAACTCCTAGATCCTTTAAGATACATTGAACTTTCAATGGCATGTTTATATCTCGATATGCCCCTCTTGTTTGTGACTGGGATGCCGAGGATCACAAAGCGGGTGTGAATAACCATGCAAACTTACATGGTGCCCTCACATGTTACAGTCACCTATTCGATGTGCCGGTAAACCACACACGCTCCATCGAACTATGACAAACATTGAGTCACCCTTTGCTACCATTGCTTAGAACCATTTAGTGTGCCGGTAAACCACACACGCTCCACTAACGTCTTTGCAAGGGTACAAAGTGTAATTTCATGGAATTGCATCAATTCACTTTTGCCTAAGTAACTAAGATTGGGAATTTTATGAAACATTTAGTTACTTTAATAATTCATTATACTTATAATGGAAGGTTTCGTCCTATCCTACCCATTCGGCTAACGACCCTCCACTAGTCAAGAGTGCGGTGGGTAAGAGTGGATACCCATTCAATTGTCATTTTATAGGCAATTTCCTTAAACACCCCTTATAGACCAGCTTCGAGAATGAGGCCTACTAACGGTAAGACTGACTTTTACTCATACATATATATAATGTTAGACTTTTAATGTTATATATAGTATAGGGTGTATTTTATACTTTCAAAATACTAGGTGGTCTAATTTAACAATTATACTTTTAATTCAATTAAATTGTAAACCTAAACTTTTATGGATTTACTAAACCTCTTTTAATTATACACCTTAATTAATTAATAAAACCATAAGGGTGTGATGTGAACTTTTTCAAAACAATACTAGAGTTTTAGAATTTACCATTCCTAATTAAACTTTTAATCAACTTTTAAATTCCAAAACTTGAGGGCAAGTTTTGAAACATTTCAACACACTAGGGTTTAGAATTTAAATATGCATCAAAATTAAACTATTTAATCAAAATTTAAATTCCAAAACTTGAGGGCAATTTTTGAAACCTTTTTCAAAACATTAGGGTTTCACCTCTTTAAATTTCAAAACAACAAAACTTTTGGGGTTCAAATTTAAACTATAAAACCTAAAGGGCCAAATATGAAACTTTTCACAACAACAAGGATCAAATAACAAATAATTTAAATTAACATTTAATCACATAATTATCCATATTTGATGATTTCTTGCAAAATAATTTATCAATTTACTTAAAATAATTAATCAATTATCTTATAAGGAAACAATTATCTTATTAATTGATAAATATCTTCAATTAGATTAAAAATATAGTCAAATATATCATATAATCGGATTAATATTAATATAACATGATAAGGTAATTATCCCAATGCAAAAACAGCAAGAAATCCCGAGATAAGCACTGTCTGACGCACCGACTCGCCGAGTCACCCTCTGGAACTCGCCGAGTAGGGCTGACTCGCCGAGTCCAAGAGTGACTCGCCGAGTCAGGTCGAACAGTGAGGCCAAAACACGATTTTCAGTTACATCAAGCATCAATACAATAGAAACCAATCATGGCTCTGATACCACTGATGGGTTTTGGTCATAAGACATCCTATGTGCTCATACAAACCCTAAAGCTTGGATCTAGGTTTCTCTATTGTACATACTTTGAATCCAAGACTTTGAACCCTAATTCTAGCATATGGAAATCAGAATTCACATGTAATTAGGTTTAAGAACATACCTTGATTGTTATATAGCAATAACAATCCAATTCCTCCTTGAATTGACCTTGGAAAGCTGAGAGTCACAAGTGTCACTCCTCTAATGGCTTACAAACACCATAAGCAAGTGGAGAAGGTATAAAGAGAGAGGAGGGAGGTTAGAATTCGTCCTTAGGACCTCTTGGGAAGGTTTTTCGAATTCCTAAGCCCTAGGGGGTTTATATAGGTGTAAAGATTAAGGTTTTAGTCCTTATCCTTATCTAGTTGCTTGTTCACCAAGCAACCATAAGATAAGTCCTAGAAACCCTTATCCTAGTCGAATTCTAAGGGATTTACACCTCAAATTCGTTCACCATATATATAAGATAATCCTTACCTTATTTTGTAACTATCACATAATTACAATTCAGCCCCTCTAGTTTAATTAATTACACTTGATCACAAAATTAATTCTTAATTAATTATTGACCAATATTAATTAAACAAATATGATTTCTCCTTTAATATATTATTCTTATAACATATTAATAAATCATAATAACCTCTCTCTCTTTATTTATTTCTCCAATCAAGTTGCTTTGGTGAAGGCAACCCAAAAAGGACCATGCACCATCGGGTCAAGTACATCCCAAAATAGTTATGGACTTAGACACTAATCCAACAAAATGTCCTTCTTTAACGTCTTTGGTGAGACGTGCTCCCTTCTTGATTTCAGTACACCGGGGCATCCAGTTGGATGACTTCTAAGATATTTGCATTAAAACCTTCATAGAAAGGTTTCAATCGATGCCCATTGACTTTAAAGACTTGCCCCGTTTCTTCACTTTGAATTTCAACCGCTCCATGTTCAAAGACTTTTTACACAACAAACGGACCTATCCATCTTGACCTCAATTTTCCTGGAAATAATTTCAATCGCGAATGATAGAGCAAAACCCTATGTCCCGGCTCGAAATGTTTGCGGGCAATGGACTTGTCATGGAAAAGCTTTGTCCTTTCCTTGTAAATCCTTGAGTTTTCATAGGAGTCATTTCTCAACTCCTCCAACTCTTGGAGTTGAAGTTTTCTATGCCATCCCGCCTCATCGATGTTGAAATTGCATTGTTTGACCGCCTAAAATGCACGGTGCTCTAACTCGACGGGAAGATGACAAGATTTTCCAAAAACTAATTTGAAGGGCGACATTCCTATCGGGGTCTTATAAGCAGTCCAATAGGCCCATAAGGCATCGTCAAGTCTCAAACTCCAATCTTTCCTTGTCGGATTCACTGTTTTCTCTATAATAGACTTCACTTCATGATTCGAAACCTCCGCTTGACCATTCGTTTGAGGGTGATATGCAATAGAGACACGATGGGTCACATGGTACTTCTTCAATAGAGCCTCCATCATTTTGTTGCAAAAGTGTGTCCCACTATCACTAATCAAAGCCCTAGGCACACCAAATCTCGCAAAAACATTAGACTTTAAAAACTCGATAACCGTTTTGGCATCGTCCGATCTTGTGACTTTGGCTTCAACCCATTTAGAAACATAGTCAACTGCGAGTAAAATATAAACGTTGCCAAATGAGACGGGAAATGGGCCCATGAAATCAATCCCCCATACGTCATAAATTTCACAAACAAGGATTGGATTTTGGGGCATTTTGTTCTTTTGCGAAATGTTTCCCGTCCTTTGGTACCGCTCACAACTTTTTCAAAACATATAACAATCGCTTGACATGGTTGGCCAAAATAATCCACACTCAAGGACCTTTCTCAAAGTCCGGCTAGGTCTGAAGTGTCCCCCACAAGCAAATTCATGACAGAATTGCAAAATGGATTGGTGCTCTTGTTAGGGTACACATCGCCTAATGATTTGATCAGGACAATGTTTCCACAAATAAGGTTCATCCCACACATAGTATTTTGCATCACTTTTCAACTTGTCCTTTTGAGCACGTGTGAATGTGTCGGGATACCTCTTTGTAACCAAAAAGTTAACGATATCGGCATACCAAGGAATAGATTGAGAGAGGGAAAAGAGATGCTCATCCGGAAACTCGTCCCACATCGGGAGAGGAGTTTCATTTGAAGTGATCCGGCTTAGATGATCGGCGACGAGGTTCTCGCATCCGCTCTTGTCCCGGAATTCCATGTCAAATTCTTGTAACAGTAGGATCCATCGGATGAGTCTCGGCTTTGCATCTTTCTTCGTCATCAAGTACTTGTTGCGTGATCCGAATACACTATGACCTTGGTACCAAGTAGGTATTGTCTAAATTTCTCCAAGGCGAATACTATGGCCAATAGCTCTTTCTCCGTGGTAGAGTAGTTGCTTTGAGCATTGTCTAGCGTCCTTGATGCATAATAGATCACGTGGGAGGCCTTCCCATTCTTTTGACCCAAAACGGCGCCTATCGCATAGTTACTTGCATCACACATGATCTCAAAGGGGAGATCCCAATTTGGTGATTGCATGATGGGAGCGGATGTAAGCAACTCCTTGAGCTTGTCAAAAGCTTCTTTGCACACCTCATTGAACTCGAAATCAACCTCCTTTTGCAAAATTTGGCACATTGGTCTTGTTATCTTTGAAAAATCTTTGATGAACCTTTGGTAGAAACCTGCATGGCCCAAAAAAAACGAACTTCCCGAACACAAGTCGGGTAAGGTAAGCTTTTAATAACATCAATTTTGGCCTTATCTACCTCAATTCCTTTTTTAGACACAATGTGACCCAAAATGAGACCTTGACTCACCATGAAATGACATTTCTCAAAATTCAAAACCAAATTTGTTTCAATGCATCTTTTTAAAAATTTTGTGAGATTGGTCAAACATTCTTGAAAAGAGTTGTCATATACCGTGAAATCATCCATAAAAACCTCAATTATGTTTTCAACATATTCTGAAAAGATACTAACCATACAACGTTGGAAAGTGGTCGGGGCATTACATAATCCGAATGGCATTCTCCGATATGCAAAAGTACCAAATGGACATGTAAATGTTGTCTTTTCTTGGTCCTCCGGTGCCACCGGGATTTGGTGAAAACCGGAATACCCATCGAGACAACAATAATGAGATTTCCCGACCAACCTTTCTAACATTTGGTCAATGAAAGGCAATGGGAAATGATCTTTTCTTGTGCTTGCATTGAGTTTGCGGTAGTCAATACATACTCTCCACCCGTTTTGCACACGGGTGGGGACCATCATACCTTTGTTGTTCTCGACCACCATGATTCCCATCTTCTTTGGAACGACTTGCACCGGGCTCAACCACTTGCTATCTGAGATTGGGTAGATCATCCCCGCATCTAGGAGCTTCAAAATCTCTTTCTTGACCACTTCCATCATTGGCGGATTCAACCTTGTTTGCGCATCTCTACTTGGCTTGCATTCATCCTCCATTAGGATCTTGTGCATACAAGTGGAGGGGCTCAATCCCTTGATATCTGCAATCGTCCAACCCATGGCCTATTTATGTTCCCTCAGCACCTTGAGGAGCTGTTGTTCTTCACACTTGGTTAGGTGAGTTGAAATGATAACCGGAAGGGTCTCGTTGTCTCCCAAGTACGCATACTTCAAATGTTGAGGAAGGACCTTCAATTCTAATTCTGGCGGTTGGACAAGGGAGTGTGGTAATCTCGTGTGAGTTTGAGGTAATTCAGTTTGCTTCACACTAAATTGGGTGGTCTTCTTGATCTCCATACTGTTGACTAATCTTTCAATTTTGGGGTCTAGCGAATAGAGCTTCAACTTCTTGGCTAACTTTGCACAATCAAACCCCTTGTTCAAAACCATCTCTAACATGTCATCATCACACAACTCGAACAATTCCTGAGTCAATGGTTCGACAACATCTATGAAGCACAAAGATGAAACGTCACTAGGATACCTCATAGCATCATAAATGTTAAAACTTATAGTTTCACCATCAAATTCCATGGTTAAGCTTCCCGCATACACATCAATCTTTGTTCTAGCCATCTTCAAGAATGGTCGCCCAAGTAAGATTATACCCGATTTGGAGGATACTTGTTCATCTAGGTCAATCACATAGAAATCCGCCGGGAAGATCAATTGGTTTACTTGAACTAGGACATCTTCCAAAACACCTCTAGGAAAGACACTTGATTTATCCGCAAGAGATATTATCACACCGGTTTCGCTTAAGGGTCCGACATTCAATGATTCATACACCGAGTAAGGCATGACATTGATAGAGGCACCAAGATCAAGCATATCACTACTAAATGTGACATCTCCAATCTTGCAAGGGACCGTGAACATTCCGGGATCTTTACACTTGGGTGGAAGCTTCCTTTGTAAAACCGAGGATGCATTTTCGTTCATCGAGATTTTCTCATTCCCTTTCAACTTTCTCTTGTTGGTGCAAAGCTCCTTCAAGAACTTTGCATATCTTGGAATTTTTTTGATTGCATCAAGTAAAGGGATGTTTACTTCCACCTTTCGGAAGGTGTCCAAGATCTCTTTCTCCTCCATATTCTTCTTTGAAGCTACAAGTCGGGAGGGGAACGGTGGATGAGTGGCTATTGGTGTCACTAGAGGAGTAGTCTTCTTTGGGGCTCCGGCTTGTGTGTCATTCTTGGCTATGGGATACTCAATGGGGATGATCTCTATTTCTTCCTCTTCTTCCCTTGGCTTCTTCTTTGAACTACTTTCTCCGGCTTGTTTGCCACTTCTCAAGGTAACCACATTGACATTTGGGTTCTTTTCGGTTTGAGAAGGGAGTTTACCACGGGATTCCAACTTGCTTATGGATGTAACTATATCTCCCATTTGTGCTTCAAGGTTGGAGATACTAGTCCTTGTCTCTTTTTGGAATTGTTGGGTACTAGTAGCTAGGGATTTGACAATGTCTTCAAGAGACATTCCAGAGCTACTTGGTTGAGATTGAGGAGGTTGTTGATGATGATGTGGAGAATGCGATTTGGGTTGATAGTGTGGTTCTTGATGTTGGTAATGAGGTTGTGGCGGTGGATAGGATGGTCTAACCAATGCATTTTGAGGCAATGGTCTTGGGTTGTAGCTCATGTTGGGATTTGGCTTCCAACTTGAATTATATGCATTTTGGTAACCGGATGGTTTGTTGTGGTAGTTTTGTAACTCTCTCGTGGCATTCACATGCTCCGCATCTTCTTGAAGAATGGGACACATATCCGTAGGATGTCCCATTGTTGCACATATTCCACAAACCATCACTTGTGGAGTTTGTCCCATGGCTAGCTTTTGGACAACGGAGGTTAGATCTTTGATTTGAGACTCGAGATTTGATGTTCCCACTTCATTGACTTTGTGTTGTATGTATCTTTTCATATCTTGGCGAGGGCCAAAATGTTGTGAATTCGCGGCTATGGTGTTGAAAAGTTGTCTTGTTTGTTGTGGGATTTTACTAAAGACATCTCCACCACTTGAGGCATCAACTAGTCTTCTCTCCATTGGCAACAATCCCTCATAGAAGTGTTGAATGAGGAGTGGTTCCGGAATTTGGTGTTGTGGGCAACTATAGCACAAGTTGTTGAACCTCTCCCAATAATCATGGAAAGTCTCATTTTGACCTTGGCGGATTCCACAAATCTCATTTCTAAGGCTTGAGAATCTTGAAGCGGGATAGAACTTATCAACGAAAGCTCTTGTCATGTCGGTCCATGAGTTGATCGACCCTGGTGGAAGATAGAATAACCAATCTTTTGCTCTATCGGCCAATGAAAAAGGGAATGCCCTTAGTTTGATTTGCTCATCGGTTGACCCTTGTGGCTTCATAATAGTGCAAATAATGTGGAACATCTTCAAGTGCTTATGCGGGTTTTCGTTCTCCAATCCATGAAAAGTTGGGAGATGATGGACTAAACTTGACTTCAATTCCGAACCTCCTTCCAAAACCGGGTAATTGATACCGGTTGGAGTTTGTGTAACATCGATCTCCATCATTTGCCTCAAAGTTCTTTCGGTAACTTCTCCTCCATCTGCCATTGCAATTGGTTCAATAATAGGTGGATTTTGCTGTAGGGGTGGTGTTTCGGGAATTTCTTGACGAGGGTCGGGACTAGAATCGGGTTCTATATCAATTAATGAAGCGGTTTCAACCTACGGGTCTCCGTGGGGGCTAGAAGTTTGACCACGTTCAACTTGTTTTTCCTTAGCCAAACGCCTTGCTTCTTTTTCGATTTCTGGGTAGTAAATCAAGTCACCTGTACGCTGAGATCTGGGCATAGAGAAACAAATTGATTAAAAATAAACCAATCCCCGGCAACGACGCCAAAATTTGGTGGTTGTCGAGGCCAACAAAATTTATAACCCTAAATATTACACACTAAAATAGTGTATAGTGGTAAAGGGGTCGAATCCACGGAGATTTGTTCAATTTATAACTCTATGAAAAATCTTTTTGTAAAAATACTTGTAAAATAACAATAAAAATAAAATGGGGGGGAGTGTTTAGTTCTTTCGAGTGTTTGACAAAAATTAAAAACTAGCTAGGTTGAAAATATGACAAGTAAACAAGTAAAAGATTGGATTAAATTCAAAGAAGTGGAATTGGTTGATTTTGGGGTACACCTCATGGATAATATAATTGACTTATCATTAGACTTAATGGAATAACACTTGTGAATTGGTTTAACTTAGCTATAGCAATTCATAAGCACAAATTGCCTCAACTCTTCTTAGAAATGAAAATGGTTAGAGGAGCTCTTAACACATTTCCTTAATTGAAGTCACAAATTCAATGAAGCATAAAATCTTGTGAAAATCAATTAGCTTTAAGTTGTACGAGTTACCAAATCCAAAAGATAATCAAATGCTTACATTATCATTATGGAGGAAATATTTCCATGGTTTAAATGGAATGAAAACATACACATAAACCATTTGTTGCTTACTGATTTGAAGGTCCATTACTTAACCAAGAAATTAGTCAACAAAAACAAGCATTCATTCATCCAAGCTCATGATCAAAGATAAATAAACACAACAAGATGTTTAACTAGAAAACATTCCCATAAACTTCAAACACAATGTAATAATAAGTCTTCAAAGCAAATAATCATCCATGGGTCAAGCCCTAATCAACCAAATGAAAGTTTAGCCAAGCATGACCAAGGTAAAAGAAAAACAATAGAGTTTAGTGATACCAAAAATTGTCTTAGATGCAAGATGAAAGGAAATTACACTAATCTTCCAAATATTCTTCAAATCTTCCAAAGCTTCTTAGAGAGAAAATGTGGAGTATGTTCTTCAAGTCTCCCTCTTCAAATGAGCCTCCAATCTCCAGCTGAAGAGAGCCAATTTTAGGGTTCAAAAAGAGACCAAAAGCTACCCACCAAACTTCCACAAATAGAGTCAACAAGTCGAAACCCGGAAGCAACTCAGCACAATTCACGCGGGCCGCGTGTGGACCCACGCGGACCGCGTGGGTCACGCTGAATGTGAAACTTGGGTCATTTAACATGCATTTAAGCCTAATCTTCATTTCTTCAACTTTAGCCCATAATCATAACTCTTTAAGACCCATTTGTCATTACAAAGCCTTCTAATGATTGACCCAATACTCCTCAAATTTTCTTGTAGCTCGATTACGCACCGCCTTATCATCATCTTTGCCCATAAATTAGATCCAAATTGATTTCTTCTTTTACGCAAGCACCTAGCCCAATCGCACCACTTCAAGTCTGCAAGCAAATCACATGCCTCCATGAGTCCTGCATCCTTCTAAGCCTCCAATAACAAATAGTCTTCGGTAAATCCTGCAATTAAGCTCAAAAGACTAGAAAGCACCCGGTAAAGGAGAAAAAATGACAAAAAGAGAAAATATGCATGAAGATTGACTAAAATGAGTTGTTTTGAACTAAAAGTAAACTATGAAAAGAAGTAATAAAAACGAAACTATCACCAAGACACCCGGGGACGACCGGATAGGCTGTAGGCCCTATGAGGCAGTCCAGTCAAGCTGACGGCCCGTAGAGCGGTCCGGATAGGCCGTAGGCCCTGCGAGGCGGTCCAGTCATGTCAAAGGCTCGTAGAGAGATCCATATATGTTGTAGGCCATGTGAGGCCGTCCAGTCAGGCTGAAGGCTCATATTTGCATGTTATGTTTGTTATGTAGTGTATTGGTACTTTGGGGGAACTCACTAAGCTCTGGCTTACAATTTCAGTTTATTGTTTCAGGTACTTTAGATCAATGTGGCAAAGCGCAGGCTTGATTATGCACATCTTCCTATTTGCATGATATTGACTTTTAGGACACTCTGATATGATTTTATTTTTGAAACAATGGCTTTTCTTGTAAACAATTATGGATAATGGTTGTTTTTGAAATTTTAATTTTTTATAATTTTGGGATGTTACACCAAACTTGAGCAAGTAACATGGTAGCGGATGCTCTATCATTGAGAGAACCAAACCAAACTTGCAATTGGGTTGGTGTTGGATATTAGAAATTCTAGGAGGATCTTAAGGCAGAAATTAACAAGGATAATTTCATCACCAAAGTCAAGAAAGAATTAGAAAAGAAGCCAATAGACATAAAGGTTTTTGTTAAACCGATATCGCACACGATTTAAGCAAATAAATTATCACTGTTCGTTGCATAAAGGATAGCACAGGGAAGCATGATCGAATCCTCAAGGACACAGTTTAATGGTCAATGCCTTTTTGCAAAAGGCGCGTACTAGTCATTAAAACATAAAATACAAAAATGGAGGTTTTTTATTATTAGCTAAATACTAAAATTGTAGTGAAAATAAACTAAGTAAAACTCAGTATTAAAAACGAATCTGGCCCTGCTGCGACTTTCCTAATCATGCAATCAGCCCAGATCTAATCATTCAGATTGTGTTCTATCTAAGCTAGTACTGAGAAAAACTAACAAGCTCTAGTATAATCTCTTTTACCTAGTTAAATTAACCAAAACAAACTCTTTAGTTAACCCTAACTTTTTACTGTCCAATTAAACTAGCTCTTAATTAAGATCAGAAAAGTTGTATTAAGTTTTGAGTAAAATTCCCAACAATACCTAATACTTCTTACAAGCTCGGAAGTGTAAAGGTATGAAATTTCAGTTTATATCAGAGTTAAATCTCTAACACAAAACCAATCTGATACTTGTTACTTATTACCAGTTAACAAGAACCATTGCGGATTCTATTAACTGATTAACTAGAATGATAAAACCCTAGCTAAGTGATTAGACTAACAAGAATTAAAAATCAAACATTCATTAAGTTCAAAACTAAAACAACTAGATAGATGCGTACAATGAAAACCAAACCTGATAATTGATCACATGAAAAGTACTAGTGTAATGCAAAACTGAAAACAAGAGTTTTAGTCAGACATGGCTAAAATCGAATTACAGCAAATAAAAAGATAAACTAACTAACTAATCTTGCTAAATAAATGTAGGAGATGATTCACAGCCTTCAGATCTTCAGAAAATGCTAAAAAGTATCATAAATCGCATTCAGAAGGGTTTTTCGTCGTCTGGAACCATTAACCTTCGAATCTTATCAGGATGGTCGTATTTATATGCAAGCAGGAATCAAATCACACCATAAAACTCTTTGCAAATTCATTTTCTAAAGATGAAATGAACATAGAGAATTTTTTCATAATCAACATCCTATATTTATTTATTGTTGTATCTTTTAGATAGATTCATATAAAAAAAAAGTGTCTTGGGAAACTATAATTTGTAGATCTCAATCTACACAAATTTATGATTTTAATTTGTTGTAATTAAACATTCTAATTATGTTTTTCTTGTGAATTGATTTTTTTATATTACATTTATTTTAATTCAGTTTGTTTCAATTATATTATTTTATTCGTTTATTTGTGTCATAACAATTTAGGTATGGGCTTTTAGTTGGTGTGAGCTCAAATATAGGCCCAAAAAGACTAGTACTCTGCGTTGATACCACTGCTT